>NC_072377.2:98068030-98371060 GCF_028885625.2 Pongo pygmaeus
ACTTTGTGAAGTGTCTTAAAGATTTAGTCTGCCCCAATTGTTCTAAAGGGGAATAAAGGATAGCTGTTTGTCCTGTTGAAGCCAGAGCACCCAAAAGCATATTATTTGGGGATAGGGCTGGGGATGTGGAGGCAGGAGATAGGGAAGAACAGAATCATGATCACCTGCACAAACAAACCCAAGGTAAAGGTCAAACCAATAGAGACAGAACAGCTGGTCAATTTCCCTCCCAAGACAAAGGTTCTCCTTCCAGGGCTCACTTTGGAGATACTGGTTTTATTTTTCCTAAGAGGGGAAGCAGCTGCTTGCAGACAATGTCTCCTCTCTGCCCTCCCCAGGCTCCTGCTAACCCCTCGTGCTGAAAGCCGTTCTTTTATTGGCTTTCACACCACTCTCCTTGCTTTTCTTCTCATATCCTGACCACCCCTCTTGGTGGGTTTATTTCTGATTGAGTCCCTCTGCCTTCCACTCTATGACAGTGGATAGCATCCTCAGCAAATTCAGTCCTTGGGTATGCTTTCTCCCCTCTCTCTCACTGGGATCTCACTGGGTTTAACTATCACCATGAGGCCAGTGACCCCCAAATAGTAGTCTCTTCAGAATACCTGCCCCCTACTCCAGCTATGTGAGGTGTATTCACTCAGCCATCTTGTTGTCACTTCAAATTCTAGAAATCCAAAGTGGAGTGAATTTTCCACCTCCAAGCCAACCGCTGGCCACCCATCTGTCTCTGTCAGGGGCACCGCCAGGCCACAGAGGGACAGTCTGGATCTGATGGGCCTTACCTCTTCCTGCTTTGCCATTATTCATGCATCCTTGCTGCTTCTTTTACCTATCAAGATTACATCTTCTCATTCCCCTAACTTAAATCCTTCACATATTTCTGGACCCATATTAAGTTTCCACAAAATCTTCTCTGATTACTTTGGCTCTCAGTGATCTCTCACCTCCTTCACACTTAATGTCTGCACTACAAAATGTAGCATTTAATCACTTCTGTCTTGTATTTTTTGCCATGTGTTCATCTTTTCTTAGAGCTAACTCTAGCTAAGTATATACTGCACTGCATGTCAGGCACTGGGGTACTGTCCATACATCATTTCACCAAATCCTCATGATAACTCTGTGGGGTTTCATAATATTCTCCAGATTAGAGATAACGGTGCTGAGATTAAGAGAGATGAGGTAACTTACTCAAGGTCACAAGGCAAAATGGAGGAGGTAAAATTCTTACCCACTTCTGTCTGACTACAAATTAACAATCTCTGTACTGCCCGCGCTGACTGACTGAATCCAATTCCTTTAAGCTAATTTTTCAAATTCTTGAGTTTGATTTCTTTTCCCTATGAAGGAATCTGGGTTATAGTTAAATCCTATTCCAAACAAGATAAGGCAGAAATAAATGAATATGTAAGTGTAGCATCAATGATTTCTATAAGCCAATCCAATAAATTCTAATGCAGATTTTTGAATTGATGATTTCATACCATCAATACAGAACACAAAAAATTAATAATTACCACAAATTTAAAAAATTAATTATTTTTCTTCTAGAACAGTTTAATAGCAAATAAACAAAGGAAGGTACCACACTTGGCAGATACAAAATGACTTTTTGTCTGTGTGTGTGCAATTAAAATAGATTTAGGTTCCCTGTTGGGACAAAAGGAAAAACACACACACAAAAAGGAGATTCCTTTTAAACATATGCTCCTTGGCTCCAAAGTTGTAACAACGTTTTTTTTTTTCTTCTTTTTAAATTCACTACACAAATTCTGATTAGGTAAGAAAAGTGACAAGAGCTCTTTTTTTTTTTTAATTTAATTTTATCCAGTTTGAAACATTTGAGAATCACCAGCAAAGGGACATATGTTATAGTCACATGTAATATAAAGTTGTATAAAATTAACATTTGAAAGAAAAATTTAGTTACCAAAGTCATGATTCTTAGCTCTTTTCTTCAAACTTTTTCTTCTTTAACAGGATATGGCTGCATTACTACCTCACTAGGTAGTAATCTTACTCATGGATACATTAAGTGACAACAGTGGCAGATGCTGTTGGAAATCTGCTCATGGCCCCTCAGTGCCCCTTACGATTTCTGTGCCCTGCAGCCCGACCACCAATGGCCAGCACCTGCATCTCTGCAGGAGAGTTGCTTCCAGGCTGTTGGAATCTACTCTGTCAGGGTACATGGGATTTAATATCCCCCTGGGGTAGCCCTTAGCTGAAAATGAAGGTTGTGGGGATATACGGACCTCGGCTCCCTTACTCCTTAGCCAGGTTAATTCTGAGGTGTGTTTTATACTATTTCCAAGGCATTCCTTAAGGAGTGAAGCTTCACTTGCCCATTGGGTAGCTGGCTTAATTTTGCACACTGCTGGCTACATATTTTTTCCTGTATCAGCTCTACTCCCCTGCTAATGTCCCTGTACTTCCCATATAACCTTACAATGTAATCCTAATCTTGACGTCAGCTTTTGGAGGAATCCAACTAAGTCATCAAGCATAATAACATACAATATCAAAATATTAAAATCATCACAATCTTCTTTTGCTTTGTAATTTCTGTTCCACTTCCCTTTATTTCTGCTTTATTTTCTACTGATGAAACTTCTTTTTTTTTTTTTTACTTTATTTTAGGTTCAGAGGGTACATGTGCAGGTTTGTTAAATGGGTAAATAGAATGTCATGGGGGTTCGATGTACAGATTATTTTATCACCCAGGTAATTAGCATAGTATCAGATAGGTAGTTTTTCCACCCTTATCCTCCTCCCACCCTTCCACCTCAAGAAGTCCCCAATGTCTATTGTTCCCATCTTTGTTTCCACATGTATTCAATGTTAAGCTCTCACTTATAAATTAGAACTTGCAGAATTTGGTTTTTTGTTCCTGCGTTAATTTACTTAGGATAATGGCCTCCAGCTCCATCCTTGTTGCTGCAAAGAACATGATTTCATTTTTTTACAGCTATGTAGTATTCCATAGTGTATATGTACCACATTTTCTTTACTCAATCCATTGTTGATGGCCACATAGATTGATTCCATGTCTTTGCTATTGTGAATAGTGTGGCAATGAATATACAAGTGCACGTGTCTTTTTGGTAGAATGATTTATATTCCTTTGGGTATGTACCCAGGAATGGGATTGCTAAGTTCAATGGTAGTTCTGTTTTATATTCGTTGAGAAATCTCCAAACTGTTTTCTGCAGTGACTGAACTAATTTACATCCCCACCAGCAGTGTATGAGCATTCCCCTTTTGCCACAACCTTGTCAACATCTGGTGTGTCTTGACTTTTTAATAATAGCCATTCTGACTGGTGTGAGATGGTATCTCACTGTGGTTTTGATTTGCATTTCTTGAATGATTAGTGATGTTGACCATTTTTTTCATATGCTTGTTGGCCATGTGTATGTCTTCTTTTGAGAAGTGTCTGCTCATGTCCTTTGTACATATTCTAATGGGATTGTTTGTTTTTTTGCTTGTTGATTTAAGTTCCTTATAGATTCTGGATATGAGACCTTTCTCTGATGCATAGTTTGGAAATATTTTCTCCTATTCTGTAGGTTGTCTGTTTACTCTGTTGATAGTTTCTTTTGTTGTGCAGAAGATTGTTAGTTTAATTAGGTCCCACTTTCTGTTTGTGGTTTTGTTGCAATTGCAATTGCTTTTGGGGACTTCATCATGAAATTGTTGCCAAGGCCAACGTCCAGAATGGCATTTCCTAGATCTTCTTCTAGGGTTTTTATAGTTTTAGGTCTTACATTTAAGTCTTTAATCCATCATGAGTTGATTTTTTTGTACATAGGGAAAGGAAAGGATCTAGTTTCAATCTTCTGCATATGGCTAGCCGGTTATCCCAGCACCACTTACTGAATGAGTTCTTTCATCATTGCTTGTTATTGCTGACTTTGTCAAAGATCAGATGGTGTAGGTGTGAAGCTTTATTTCTGGATTCTCTAATCTGTTCCATTGGCCTATGTGTCTGTCTTTGTATCAGTACCATGCTGTTTGGTTACCATAGCATTGTAATATAGTTTGAAGTAAGGTAGTGTGAAGCCTCTGGCTTTGTTCTTTTTGCTGAGAGTTGCTTTGGCTATTTGGCTTCTTGTTCAGTTCCATATGGATTTTAGAATAGTTTTTTTTCTAGTTCTGTCTAAAATGACATTGGTAGTTTGATAGAACATTGAGTCTGAAAATTACTTTGGGCAGTATGACATTTTAATAATATTGATTCTTCCTATTAATGAGCATGGAATGTTTTTCCATTGGTTTGTGTCATCTCTAATTTCTTTCAGCAGCATTTTGTAATTTCTATTGTAGAGATCTTTATCTTCCCTGTATTCCTAGGTATTTTATTCCTTTTGTGGCTACTCGGAATGGGATTGCATTCTTGATTTGGCTCTCAGCTTGGATGTTACCAGTGTTTAGAAATGCTACTGATTTTTGGACTTTGATTTTGTATCCTGAAACTTTACTGAAGTTATCAGTTCTAAGAGCCTTTGGGCAGAGACTGTGGTGTTTTCTAGGGGTAGAATAATATTGTCTGCAAAGAGAGAGAGTTTAAAATTATTATTTTTTAAATTTTTGTCTGCCTACATTGATTCAAAGGAGTGGTCTTCCATCATCCTCAGCAAACTAACACAGGAACAGAAAACCAAACACTGCATGTTCTCACTCATAAGTGGGAGTTGAACAATGAGAACACATGGACACAGGGAGGGGAACATCACACACTGGGGCCTGTCAGGGGGTGGGAGGCAAGGGGATGGAGAGCATTAGGACAAATACCTAATGCATGCAGGGCTTAAAACCTAGATGATGGGTTGATAGGTGCAGCAAACCATGGCACATGTATACCTATGTGCCTAGATAACAAACCTGCACGTTCTGCACATGTATCCCAAAACTTACAGTAAACAACAACAACAACAAAGGGGTGGTCTTTGGTCTTTGAGCTCTGAGATTCTTTCCTCAGCTTGGTCTATTCTGCTATCAACACTTTCAATTGTATTATGAAATTCCTGTTGTGAATTTTTTCACTTCCAGAAGTTCAACTTGGTTCTTTCTTAAAATGACTATGTTGTTTTTCAACTTTTGGATCATTTTACTGTTTTCCTTAGATTGAGTTTCAAACTTCTCCTGTATCTTTTTGAGCTTTCTTGCCATCCAGATTCTAAATTCGATATCTGTCATTTCATCCATTTCAGTCTGGTTAAGAACCATTGCTGGGGAGCTAGTATGATCATTTTGAGGTAAGAAGACACTCTCGCTTTTAGAGTTGCCAGAATTCTTGTGTCGGTTCTTTCTCATCTGTGTAGGCTGATGTTCCTTTAATCTTTTTGAATGTCCTGGGATGGGGCTTTTCGCTTTTATATTTTTTGTGCCCTTGAAGGTTTACTGTAGTATAAGTTGGGTTTATTCAACTGTCTTAATTTCTGGATGCCTCCAGGGGGTCAAGGCTTTTCTCAGCACTCCTGGGCTGTGTGCTCTAACTCTGGGGGGCAGGGACCAGGCCCTTGGCTTTGTTCTCTGGTCCCTCAAGGTCAAGCACCTGTTGCACCAGAGGAGCCAAGGTACTCCCAGTTTTCTGACAAAAACACCCCAATGAGGACTACCAGCAAAAGTGCTCTGATGGGGAAGGGGGGTGTTGGCAAGTGTGCACCAGTGAGGCAGCTGAGGGTAACTGCATACTGACAGAGTGGTTGGGGGCATGGGTGTGTGCACACCAGTGGGGAAGTTGGGGGACCACACACACGTACAATAGGGGGGTGGCTGTGGGCATGTGTGTATCAGTGAGGCAGTGGTGAGTTCCCCCATGCATGCATACCAGTGTGGCAGCACTCATGTGCTGGTGGGATGGTGGGAGGAGCCTGTGGGTGAGTACATGTCAGTTGGGGGATGCTGCAAGCAAGTGCATGCTGGCGGGGGAGGCTGCAGCCAAGTGCGCACCAGTGGAGGTCTGTCTGCAAAAGCACTGTGATGGGAGGGCGAGGGCTATCAGCTAAAGAATTGTGGTGGTAGCCACTGGAAAGTGCTTTAGTGGGGAAGCTGAGGCTGTGCTGTAAGTTGGTGTGGCCAGACAGGGACCCTAGGAGAGACTGGCAGACAGAGGGTCATTCAGACCAGACTGGCCCAGTCCTGCAGGCATTATAGCACTACTCCCTCCAGGTCTGGCAGCTAACAAAGGCTATAGCCACCTAGAGAAGAGTGGTGAGCCTTGGGGTTGGGCACCCACAGCCATGTTCCACTGCAGCTGTCCCCACGCCAAACCCTCTAGGCTCCATGCAAACTGGAGTTCTGTCTCTGCCATCTCTCTGGGTAGTTCTCCCTGCCAACTCAAATGTCTGTGTGGGTCATAGGGGTCTCCCATAGCTATGATCCTGGAGATCTGTGATGAGAGTGGGCTGCTCCACACCAATTTTACTCACCCCTTTCCTAGGAGCTCCTCAGGGCCAGGAATGAGCCTTAGTGCTTGGCAACCTGTTGCAGGGTTTCTAGCTTCCTCCCTTCTCAGCCCTGTGGTCTGCATCCTTCCTCTATCCACTCTCAATGCCTGCTTTTCGAAGATCTGCTCAGAGTGTCAGTCTACTTGATGTTCTTGTCTCTGTTGGTGTGAGAAGCTCTTCCTAGTTGCAGCCAGTCAGCCATCTTGGCCCTTTCTCCTTACTGCTAAACTTCTGATATCATGACCATTCTATGCTTATAGAACTAGGCAAAACGAAATAGGAAATATTTGAGGGAGGGGGCGGGCTACTTAAGGTGGGTAGGAAGTCATCCAAATAAAACAGAACCAGCACTAGAACTCAGGACCCTTGACCTGCAAACTGGATAAGGTTACACATCTCATTCTACTGTTTATCCTTATTTTTCCTAAAAATGAAGCAAAACAAACCAAACTGAAACCAATTCACAAAGAAAGACAACTCCCATACCAGTATAACTATTATCTCCTACTCCTACTCCGTAAATTTCTGCTCCCTTTTATGTTGACGCTCCTTTTTCTTGATTTCTTTTCTCCTGCTTTATTCCTCACTTAGAGGACACAGGTCCATTGTTCCTCAAAGCTGCTATTTCTCTAGAAATATAGAATTTAAACATATATATATATATTTATATATATATATCAGGACCTTAAGTGATTAATTTCTTTAACTTTTTAGATCAAGTTCTTTTTATTAAACTGTAGCAGTATCTGCATAAAAATACTTTGTGGAAGCATAATATGTAAAGCATAAAAAGTAGAACTATTTTGGTTGAAGTGGAGGGAACAGGTGCTTGAGACTCTGAGAGTGACCCACAGAACCATCAGCTATAAAAGAACAGGAAGCAGTGGCCATCTGGGAAGATGTAATAAATTTACATGTAATTAATGTAATAATTAATGTAATAGATTTAATAAATGTATAACTTATTATACATTTGTATAATGTAAGATTAAATTAATTAATGTAATAGATTTAATAAAATGCAGTGGGGCCTCAGTATCCATATCCTTGTTCTTAGTCTTGCCAGGAGTGGTGTTAATAAAAAACTATTCAATGACACTTTAAAAAAAAATTAAGACAGGATCTTGCTCCATCACCCAACCTGGAGTGTAGTGGCATGGTCACGGCCTACTGCAGCCTTGATCCTTTGTGCTCAAGTGATCGTCCTGCCTCAGCCTTCTGAGTAGCTTGGAATACAGGTGCATGCCACCTTGCCTTGCTAATTAAAAAAAAGTTTTGTTTTTTTTTGTTTTGGTTTTTTTTTTTGTTTTTTTGTTTTTGGTAGAGATGAGGTGTTGCTGCGTTGCCCAGTCTGGTCTTGGATTATAGTGTTGGGATTACAGATGTGGGTTACCACGCCCCACCAATGAAACTTATTAAAGCTCAGTAAGGAAAACTTTATTCAGAACCATTGTGCTCAGTATAGGGACCACTACAATGGGGTCTTGCAGTGAAGGACAGAGATTTGGCTTAACTCCAAATACAGCATGGGCAAATCAGAATTTATAGCTAAGGAGCAGTGTGGGGGTCAGTGGATAGATAATTACTAAGTGGAAACATCAGGGGTAAAGGGTCTTCTGGGTAAACTGACCTATCAGGATTCTTGCTGAAGACAAGCCAGGGTGATCAGACGTCATTTGGGGGATGATGGGTAGAGGATGAGAGTATCTAGGATAATCAGATATTAAAGATGGGGGGTTCTGGCTAAACTGATTTAGCAGGGTTCTTTTGCTAAAACTGGATTTAACAAGAAAGTGCACAGATGGACCTAGGAGAATGTTCAGAATCCTGACTAAAATTTGGCAAAGCCAAAGAATATTTGGTCAGTGGGCTAGCATCTGCATGGCTGTACAACACTTAAAAGCCACTGTTCTTCGGCAACTGACACACAAATGTAAGGATTATAGAAATGAGGAAGGATGAAGGGGAGGAGGAACAGAAAAATCACAAGAGTAGTGGTGGGGAAGATTAGAGGTCCTAGCCTGCTATATTGTATTTGAGGGACATGAAAACAGGCAGAGTGAGGATGCATCTCTGTGTACTGTTTTACCTGTGCTGGGCTTAAGAAATCAACATTACTGTGTTTAAGAGATAAATTATACCAGCAGTGTGGCTAAGGTGGTGATCTCTGCCAATGTCAGGGAACTGGCTAGCAGCAGGAGGAATAGGCTATTAAGATCTGCAATGCTTTATGCTTCTGACTGTACAGGTTTCTGCACCAGGAAACACCAAAGCAGATGCTGGGGACTGGGGAAAGAAATATCAGTTCCTGAATAAACCTGTAAATATGACTGGGGCTGGTGCCATCTTATGTATTCTTACTGCACCCAGTGACCCAGGCCAATCTGGGAAAGAGCCTCATCACTATCAATCAAGTTATTATTTCACCTGAAGCTCTGCTGCAAATGGCATAGCAGTTTTGTTGTGAACATAGGAAAATTACCCAATGAGGCACATGGTCTAGACAACTTGACTAGCCACAAATGATCCTGGATATGGTAACCTTGACTAACAGAGTTTGTTGCTATTGATTATTCTTTCTCAGAGCCTTTTGTTCTGAGATGGTGATTTTCAATTCAGAGCACCATTTCATATCATTCCTGAGATATTGGTACTACTCTTTGGCTTTCTTAGAACTGTCCCCCTATCTGTCCTCAGGTGAATAAAGGCCCTAGTTTTAATGATGGCATCCATGTATACACACAGAGAGACATGTAAAAGGTTCATTATTCCTAATGGAACTACAGAAACTTAGAGAAATAAAGCATTACCTGCCATTTTCATGATCAACGTTTGCAATAGAGTGCATAAATGCTTCAGTTTACAGAAATAGCTAGACCTTCCTCAACCCTGCCAGTGATTAATTAGAAAGCCTGTCTTACAGATTTTTCTCTCAGGTGTAGTAACCTTGTAGCCCTTACCATTAAGAACTAATAAATAAATGCTTGGTTAAGCATAAACAGGGTGATAGGCAGTGGAAGAGTGATGATCTTAGTTTTTATGCAATATGCTCACTCCATCATTTTACCTTGGAAGACAAAATAAGATACAAAACTAAAAGTTGCAAAAGCAGCTACAGTGAGCAATGTGTTATTAACCATTTAAAAAGTGCTAATATAGCCCTCACTGTGAATGATCATCTTTGTGATTATATCATGATTAATTTTAAGAAATAAAAGTTCATGATTTCAGGAAAGCATTTCCAATCTGCAATTAAACTGGGTAAAAACATCTATTGGGTGAGGGACCAGATGTTTAAATTTACTTTTAAAAAAAGAAAAGGAAAAAGTAGATTAGATCATAGCTAAGTATTCACAATCAAATGGAAGACTGCCCATTTAACAGATACTCGAGTATCTGATTTGCACAGATATTGTAAATTACCCATCATATTAAATACAGCTCCTCATCTCCTTCCCATATATTTTATGCTAACAAACTTCTGTAACTGCTGATTCCTTCCATCATCCTCTCTTTTTAGATACACTTTGAGAAATAATATGTCAAACTGGGAGCTTTGACAATCTTGAAATGATATCATAACCTTCAAAATTTCAGCTTCTATCATGAAAATGTTAATAAATAAAAATGTAAAGTTAACCCCATTATAGCTACGCAAACAGAATCCCACAACATGACAGTATATTTAGAAAAAATATCAAACTGAATGACTATAAACAAACATTTGGGTAGATACATCTGTGAATAACTAATTCAGCTTAAAATTGTCTTTAGAGCAGTAACAGATTACAAAATCTAGGCCACAGTCTATGGTCAAATCATTAGTTTTTCTTATTGGGGAAATGGGGGTTATTCAAATAGAATAAATTTGTACTTCTTTGATAATTGCTAATTCAGTTAAGGATTTCCTTTAAACCAAAATAGTGACTTGTGACAAATAGCAAAATATATATTTAAGGCATTATAGTTTTGGCTGACATTTTTCTCCTTCAGAGTTCAAGTTCACATTAAAGTAGTTACCCAAGACACTGCCTTATACTTTGAATAGTTCCAAAATATAAAATTACCCATTACTTGGATGAGAGAGCCATGGATTATGTGTGAATGAGGAATAAGAGAAGCTACCTAAAAATATCACCATTCGATTCTTTGCGAGTCCCTTTTCTGTTATACTAAGTTAGCGTTGCATCCAAACAAATGGAAAAAACTAAAGACCATCAAGTTAAATTATAAACTATTGATGGAAAAATAAATTTCTTTAGCTTCCTTTGTAATTCCTTCAAAGATTAACAGTGTGCCACTGTGAACATCTTGCATAAGCTGATTGAATGGTTTTACCTTATATTTTTCCTTTAAGGGAAATGAAATGGAAGAATATACAAAAGACAGTTTCAAAAAGATACCTCATTTTTCTGGGTATTTAAAACTATTCTCTGACTAAACTGTTCATATGCCCTCCTCTCCTCTACAGGGGGCAGTTAATCATCACTCAAAAGTTCCCCATTCAGAAATAACTTCCATATTTGGTGAACATCTTTCCAGACATCTATAATACTAAGGCAAAGAGATGGAAATGAAATATCTTTTAAAAATGGGACAATTTCATAGATGCTGGCTTTAATACCGCATAGATAATCAAAGAAAAACATGAAGTGAAAGAGAAAAATTGTTCGGAATTCAGAGAAATGTTTCTTCACTATGAGTTGGTAGAATTCCTTGAAAATTCCTCTAAATGTAATTTTTAAAACACCATGAAAGAACTGTAAGTGGCTGAAACATTAGTACTTAAAACAGCATCTTCTGAGAGCTGACTGTAAAAGATGTACTAACACATTATGGTTTCTCCCATCACTTCCCTTTTTCTCCACCATTTGGTAGTTGGTGTGTGTGTGTATCTGTGGGTATGTGTAATTATTTTTACACTCTCAGGATTTATAACATTTAACTATGATTTCCGTGATTATTTAATCATATATATATATATATATATATATTTTTTTTTTTTTTTTTTTTTTTTTTTTTTGAGACGGAGTCTTGCTCTGTCGCCCAGGCTGGAGTGTTGTGGCGCCATCTCGGCTCACTGCAACCTCCGCCTCCCGGGTTCATGCCATTCTCCTGCCTCAGCCTCCCGAGTAGCTGGGACTACAGGTGCCTGCCACCACTTTTTTGTATTTTTAGTAGAGACAGGGTTTCACCGTGTTAGCCAGGATGGTCTCGATCTCCTGACCTCGTGATCCGCCCGCCTTGGCCTCCCAAAGTGCTGGGATTACAGGCATGAGCCACCATGCCTGGCCCAATCTTAGATATTTTTATATAGTATTTTACTTTGATTCATCTCTTGCTAATAATAATTATCATGGATGCCATAATCCCTAAGCTCTTACCTGCTTGAGAATGTTGTCTTTATATTTCGGATCATATTTTCTTGCCCTGGAAATGTTGCTGTAGACCCACTGCTATGTAGCCAGTGCTGCTTTGAAAAAGTTTAAGACGCACCTGATTTTCCCCTATTCCATGACTTGCTTTGTCAGCTAGGATGCCCATTTAATTTTATCCTTAGAGAACAAAGAAACTGTATTAGCATATGTTTTAGCATTATTTTGTATTAAGGTTTTTTTCAGATATAAAGGATGCTTGCACTATACAGATCGAATCTTTCTTCAAGAAAGTTTTCTTATGTGTTAGTTTTTTTGTTCCGTTATTTTCTTCAGAAATAGTAATTTTGTGATTGTTGGTTCTCCTTTTTCTCTCTGCTGCATCTATCATCTCTATAGTAATTTTTACATAGTTCTTTTAACCTAATTTGGTTTTTGAGATTTATTTTCTTTGTCTTTATTTTTCAATTCTAGCCTCTATGACTTTGTTTTGAAGAGCATAGATTCTAATTTTTATTGCCTTTAATGAGGCTTTTATGTCTGTTATGATTTCCAGTTTCTCCTTCATTTCTTTATGAGTTTTCCAGATCAATTTTCATCTTCCATTATTTCACTGTGTCACGTTTTTGAAGTCTTTTTAGATTGTTTTCTAGAGGCTATGTTGTCTGTAATTCCTTAGAGACCCTGGATAACTATTTTTTTGAATACTTTCTGTGTTTCTCTGTGCCATTCCTCTTCAGATTATGTTCTTCATTTGCCTTTTGTTTATAGTCCCTTTTTCCTTCAGGTTTTATGCATAGGTCAAAGTTGATTTCTTTTTGTTGATACAGTAAGCAGGATACCTTGTACAGGACAGATTGATTTTTATTTATTTGTGCTCTGTGGCTTTTTCAAAGAAGCCTATATGTTTATTCTTATTATCTTCTTCAAAGGCTCTTCTAATTCTTGTATCATGAATATTATGAGGTCAATGTTGAGAACCTTTAATCTAATTCCCAAATATTTCTTACACATCAAAGGTTTCCTGAAACTCACACTATGGTTTCTTTTTATCTCTTTCCCTTTCTCAGTGCTTGTCTGTCACAATCCTTCAGTCTCTCCTATAAGGTCTCATCACTTTACATCAACCATTTATGGACTAACTTTTCCTTTCTTCCACCCTCAAGTGACATAGGATGTTTGCGAAAACAGTTTTAGGGCTTATATACACTGGGAATAGAGGAATTCACAGAAGATCAAATCAATTCTATAGAAAATACCACATTGCTGTTCTTTTCTGGTTTGGGGAGGTAGAAAGCATATTTCAAAAACAGTATCATTTTTAGTTATTTATTTTGAAATGATTTTATGTTGTTATATAAGGAATTATGTTTCTTCTACGCTCCAATTCAGAAATTGAGCCAGCAATGTTCTTTTCTCCTAATTAGGTTTTAGTTATATCTAGGGGCTCCCTAGGTGCCCATGGCCAGCAATTCTAATATAAATAAAAATGCAGTATCATACTTTGTTCTATTACAATCATCAACTGAGTTAAAGCAGAACCCACTGAGATGTCTACTAAACAGTGAAGGAAACATTTATGAAATGTGTGGTCCCCAGAAAGCATTTTTTATACCAGTTCTAAAACAACCCCAGATGTTGCAAAGAGGTAAGTTTACATATCACCTTCTTTTTGAAAGAATCATTTCCCACACCTTCAGAACTTTTCCCAGCAGCCCTGTCCTGGTTCTAGTCTGCCGGAGATCTTTGGCACTCAAATAAAGTGGGAGGCATCTCCTCAGTGCCTACTCCTCATCAAGAGTGTTTGTAATTGAAGACCAAGACAGATAAAGGACTATTCTTCTGACTAGAATAGGTTTAACTCAAATTAGCTTGAATTATTTTAGTTTTTCAAGTGTATATTCTCAAGTATCCTGGCAACATTTCACCCCTATGTTTCCATGGTGTCTAAACACGCAGCAATATCACAATAACACATAGGTAAAAAGGGGTTTTTAAAACAATTACAACATGGATTGAGCAGACCATACTACTTTCAAGAACCTGGATAAAACTGATAGGATTTGCCCTGTATCTTTCACATCTTTCTTGTGCTTCCAGAATACAGGGGGGCTCACAGTCAAACACTTCTTTACCTTAAAGTCAGGCTGAACTTGTTCCTTAGGTTATGAAAAGCCAAACCATGGCTTCCATGCTTTATGCTATATTGGGGTATAAGATATTAGTCTTAAGTTAGGCATAGTTGAACAATTGCAGAACTGTTCATTAATCATCATACAGAGCTATCAAATATTTTAGGGCATAAAGTTCCTGTGTTTTTGTTTTTTTAAGCCCATGAATATCTGAAATATTTATAAAACAAATGGTTTAGAGTAGCATGCTGTAAAGTCATTTGTTTTTTCCAGCAAATTAATACACTTTACATATCTGTTTCAACTGAAGACTTAGAATATCAACAAATATTCTTTCAGGGAAAATATCATCAAAGCTAATATAGAAAATATAAAGCAAAATAGTATTTGACAGACAAACTGTATATAAGTAAAACAAACAAATAAATAAAATAACAGATCTCATTTATTTTTGCTCACAGGTAAACTCAGTCCAAGATGTTAATGAGAATTCTGAGCATAAAGCAAGGGAGAACACTTACTCCCTGACTGACTTAAAAGCATAAAGCTTAGGTTTGAATTAACTAACTAACACCTATTATTCAACAATTCAATTCCACAAATATTTACTGTACATATAATATGGGGCAATGAGTTAGATGCTATGAGATATTAACAGACATACCAGACATGAGCCTCACAGAGTGAACCATCTTTGGGAGATAAAGTACAGGTAACTGCAATGAAAGGCAAGATGGCAATGCTAGAAAACACACAAACAAAAGGCTGAGACAGCACAGAGGCCAGAATATTAACATCTAGCTGAGAGTTACAGAGAAGGCTTCATGTGGGAGTGAGCATTTGAGCTGACTCTTAGAGGATGGGAAAGATGGAGCTGGGGCTGGAGATTGGGGAGGAATTCTAGATGAAGGGTGCAGCATGATCAAAGGCATGGAAATGTGAACGTATTAGAGTGTTTGTGAACAAATGGAGCATAGCTTGTTCAAGAGGGAGATGTTAGACAGTGGTGGAAAGAAGCAAGTGTTTGAACTTGAAAATGGGCCAGGGCTTATTCATACAAGAATAAGTAGTTTTCAAGTTTTGCTGTATATTCAGAATCACTCTGGGGATCCTATTAAAATTCTAGTTCTCAGGCCCATCCCAAAAATTTGTATGCAGTACGTCTGAGGGATATTGGTCTGTGCATTTACATTTTCAGTGAGTGCTCTAGATCATTTTGATGTTTGTGGTCCACAGACCAAACTTTAAGAAAAAACCCATGTGGGGCTTGGAAAGGAATTCTTCAGGATTTAAATTTTATAATTTTAGGTAATGGAAGTTTTCATGTTTTTGCTCAGTGAAAATTCGGTCAGTTTCAGTAACTCTGACTGTTTGAATTTGTTTATTGCATTAAATGTTTTTTATAACATGAAAACAGATAATGAGCTTTTTAAAGAAAACCATATTGATAAAATGTAATCATAGAAACACACATAACACATACACACACCCCTGAATAGTCCAGATTCTACAAATCTCTATTCTACCAAAAAAAGTGTTCAGAAAATGAACCATGCAAGTCTAAAAATTCTGTAGTTTGAAATGTTGGTATTCATAAGCAGGGTGAGACATCAAATGCTTTGCACATCAGTAGGTCTGGTAGAAAAGAAATTTAAATAAGAGATGAACTATTCTGTGGGGTGGTAAGGAGGACTTACATGTAGCTGACCTGTCAGTGTTAAGTTGAAAAGGGTTGCGCTCCTGCTTGCATAACTCTTTATGCTGCTTTTACTAATTAACATGTGTAAAAATGTTAGGAAAATTTTCAGTAGGGTAATGCCTTTCTTTACCTGTTTGTAATTTATTTTTCTTCTAAGCTTTTTTAATGGTGGCTAAAATCCTGCAGTAGACATCATATTCTTGATTTTTTTGACAGCATTGCCACATTTTCATCCTTTTGGTGTTTCTTAATTTCAAACTCTGCATTTTGACAGCTCAACCCTGTTGATTAATGTCTTCTAGGAACCCCTATATGGCCTGCCTGTTAGTGATCTAATTTTGTGCTGGAATGCCTGGGCTGGTATGTTGAACCGATTCACCACCCAGGTGGCTACATTTGGACTAAATGAGCTGTGAAGGGTTTCATCTTTGCCCATCACAGTCTTCCTTCACAGAGCCCCACAGTATGCAGCCACTGCTTCGACATGATTTGTCAGAACCCATCAATAGAAAATAAATTATTGTCATTCTCACTTGTCAATGGGCTTGTCTTCACTTCAGCTGGCCTAATGATTGGAAGCTCAAAGGGAACATTTCCCATCTTTGTGGAGCATGATTATGACCAAACGCACTGCTCCCCTATGCATCTTGGCCAGTAAAAACACGTAGGGAAAGCAAATTAATTGGCTGTTTTGCGCCAGTGATTAGAACATTACACTGAAGCCTGCAGCAGAAACTGGTATTAGGCAAGCAAGATTAGGTCGGTTCTGACTTTTATTTGCTTAGTGCAACATGATTAGCAACTACTACAGTCAAGGCTAGTGCACTTGCTGCCGCAGAAGAAAATCCTTATAACATAATGATGCTGCATACCTTTAAGCTGATAAGCATGTTCCAAGCAAAAATCAAAATCTCTTTGGGAAGGAAGCAAATGAGGAAATGTAACAGAGAACTCATCAAATGGCTTTAGAGTCATTCTTATGTCTGGCACTTTTGAAAATTATATTCTTAGGAAACCGGCTCTGCAAGCTATATTTGCAGAATGTAGAGGTGGTAATTGTGTCAGTTCAGGAGACAAAGAATAAAAGGACCCAAGGAGCAATAAGAAGTAGAAGGTTACACCTTTCAATGAACTAACTAAAAATGAGCTTGCTTTAAAAGAAACAGAAAATTCTTTTTTTACAAACTACAGAAAGAGCTAGAAAAGCAAAAGATACAATGGCATCAAGTCAGACCTCATAATTAAATACAGAGATGCAATAGATCAAAGAAGAAACTGTATTAAAAATTAGGTCTAGGGTGTGGATTTAGTTTCCCTGTTAACAGCTTTGCCTGGAGTATAATGACAAGAGGCTTTATCTAACAGAATAATAAACAAAGATGTAGTGTACAAGTAAAAGAATGCCTGACACTTTAATTATTTTAAACATGATAGTGTTTTAGATTTTGGCCATGTCTCCAAAACTAAGCAATTTTTATTGTTTCCCCTTCTTGTCTACCACTACCCAGGAATAAGAGAGACAAAAATACTATCAACAAAGATCAAAATCTGAGTTCCTGGCTTCCATTTTCTCTGGCCTTCTCAGTGGATTATTTTTCCAACTCTTTGTCTGTTCGTTAGCCCAGAGATGTCTCAAAAATACAACTAAAACTTAAAATGATATACAGTTTAGAAACACTATTAGTGTAGTTTCATGTTCATTTAATTTAGCTTGGGTTTCACCTGTGCCACAAAGAATGACACCTGTGGTTTAAGAACACTAAACTGCCCCTTCTTGGTACCAATAACTCAAATGCATGGAAGTTTCTCCACGTTATAGATATTTTGGTTTACAAACTCTTTGTGGTTTTATTCCTCTCCCTTTCATATGAGTGACTATCTTCTGGTGTTTAGAAACATAGGGTTATTAGGCTCCCAAGTCACCCCTTTGGTATCTGGATTAAGGTCTCATGTTATCACGCTGATTCATTCCTTCACATGGTTAGTGTTCCTTGCTCTAGGAAGCCTTCCCTGAACAAGGCCTTATTTGCCCCCATCCTGGACTGTATTTCCAGCTTCCTCTATTAAAGCATGCTAGAGCTTTTACTTCTCCTTCTCATTCTTGTCTTGCATTATTAAAGTAAGATCTATCTTCCGTATACTTTGTCCACTATCTTGAGTCCTACCTGTAACTCATTTTTTCTCTTATCTTTGTATTTTGCCCTTTTTTTTTTTGTAGTTTGCAGACCCTGTTTGCAGACCCTGTTTGCAGACTGGATGTTATCTGCATCTGATCATATTGGATCCAAGTGAACATTCTTCATTTTATTTAACTCCAGGATCATCATATTTTCTTACAAAGCATACCCTAACTATGTTCTCAGATATAACTAGGTATTTTATACATACGTACATTAATACAAATTGATGCCTTTTAGAAATTATGTGCCTATACCTGAATAAACACTGGCAAGTTAAGTGAGAGATTATCTGATATATATGAATATACGATGTTACTCTTCATTAATACATAGGTGTAATTTGCTAGCCAATGGCTGCCTTAATCTATGCTATTTATTCAATGACTGCTATTAATAGTAAAACTATTGTATGATTTCAACATATACTTGTGATACTTAGTATTTATTAGGTAGTAAGGATTTATACGATAAACATTTGTCCCCCATGGATTTGTGCCTGAAAGAAGAAATATTTTAAATGCAAAGTAATCTTGTGTTTCTCAAACTTTTCCCAAATAAGCAAAATGATCGAATTCTTCAAAGTGAAAATAAACACTCTTGTTTCATACAGTTTTGTTTATATATTGACCATAATTAGATTTATGGAAAGTGTTCAATGTCAAGACTGGAAAATAGTGTCTTACAGAGACACTGTGTCAAGGTTTTACAACATACATGTAAACATTTAGGAGACAACTTCATCAAGAAACCTGAAGAGTCTGAGATTTTTCCCTTGCTTTTAAGCTAACGAGATAGCCTGCTAAGGTTTCATAAATGCTAGCAGAACACATGAGGCTATTAGGAGAGAGGCAAAGACCTTAATTACTCATGGCACTATGGGCAACATAAGCTTCACATTTACATTGGATACCCTTGGTCACCCCACTCCCAAGTCTCACAGGAGGAATACAGAGTGGCCCAAGTGGATGCTGCATGTACAGTGAATTTGTGTCACAGCTAAGGAAACTCAGTTTGGGAAACCCAATCTTATTAGGGGGCTGCTAGCAAACCAGCCCAACCTTTGCCCAGGAAGGAGTCATTAACTTTATTATCCCAGTAGAGAAACAAATCTGCTATCTACCCTGAGGGACTCACTATCTTGAGGCTGTCTGCTATGCAGAGCTCTTTGAACAGATAGTATGGGACAAAAGGCATCACAAGACATGTAAAAATGCCATGGAGAACTACCACCTTAAAAAAGTTTTAAATAATATGAATCATATTAATTATTAAGAACACTTACATGATCCAGATTACTGTGTAAAATACATTATGTACATTATCTCATTTAATTCTATCTATAGCTCTATGAAATAGGTAATATTATCCCCATTTCATAGATAAGGAAATTGAGGCACTCTAAGATAAGAAACTTGACCAAAGACTTAGGATTGTAACCCCTGTTTGTTTGACTCTTGGGTGTTTCACAGCCTCTCTCCCCACAAAAGGCTTTTTCTCTGGTGTTCTCCATCTCAATGAATGACAGCATTCATCTAGTGGCCATAGGAGAAATTTGGGCATCACGATTTTCCTTTTTCTCTGGTTTCATAAACCTCCAAGTCCTATTGATATTATCTACTATATAATAAATATCTCTTGAATGAGTCCTTTCTGTTGGTAATATAAGTTAGACTACCATTATCTCTGGTTAGAATGGCTGCAATAGTGACTTCCAAATTGGTATTGCAGTCTCCTATTCCACCCACCTAATACTACCTCTTTTAGCTACAATCAGCTCTCTACAAAGCAATCTGATGACGTTATTTTACTATCTAAAACCTTTCAATGATTCTCCATATATTTATCCTCAGGTTAAATACAAATTCCTTGAACAGCCCGCATAAGGCCTTTATGATGGGACCCAGACTCATCTTTTATCTACTTAGCCCTTCGACTTTGACTTCCCACCATAGACAACATTGTTTATGTCTGTGAAAGTCACATTCTTAGTCACCTTGAGTGATACAGGTGCTGTTTTCCAGTTTGGAATATTATTTCCATCTTCACCTTCACTTCTCTGCCCCTTCCCTCTAGCCTGGCCTGGCCAACTCCTATTAAGATATTCCCACTGTGAAGTTTGCTGTTGCTCCTAATCTGCATGGAGTGCCCTTCTCTTGTTCCAGGAAGCATCTGTACTTCTCTGATCATGGCACGTAACATGCTGGACTGTAACTGCTTTGTTATCTGTCCATGCACACTACTTTAGACTCCAGGATGATAGGAACTGTGTCTTATTTACCATTTTATTTAAAATTCCAAAATACCTAGCACACATCACATTCACAATGATTTATTTTTATTTTCATTTTTTAGAGATGGAGTCTTGCTAGGTTGGCCAGCTGGTCTCAAACTCCTGGCCTCAAGGAATCCACCTGCATCAGCCTCCCAAAATGCTAGGATTACAGGCATGAACCACTGCACCCGGCCCTGGATAATTTTTTAATTAGTGCATGGGTATATGCATAAATGAGTAAATGAGTAGACAGAAAATGTTTCCTATATTTTTCCCTGCAATTAGTGTGCTGCATGGAAAAGAGGATCTCTATAAAGATCATACCCTTCCTTCCTTTATCAAGTAATTGGACAAATATTTATTTTAAAGGAAATAAAAATAAAACCCTCAAAAAATAACCATAAGGAACCTCTTTTAAATAGACTTATTCATTGAGACAAACCAATGATATAAGAGAAGTTTCTTTTCGTTTTACCCTTGTCTCACTTCAACATCCTCTCCTGATGGTAGCATCACCCTTTCCTTCCCCCAATACCTGAAGTGTTCGGCTGACTTTAGTTGCTCTGAGCCCTCCACTCTAGTGGCCCCAGGGCTTGTACTCTCTGGGAAACTCCTCGGTCCTGGGCCATCTTTATTCTTGCCTCAATCAAACCAAATTTCTTCCTACCCTCCTTGCAAATATAACCCTGTCTGATGTCTTAATGGCTCCTAGTGGCTTAAGGAATTATTTTAGCATTTTAGAAGTTAAAATGCCTCAATTCAATTGAAAGGTAGATAATAATAAGTACTTGAGTAACTGTGACCAGTTACTGAGCTTTAAGACACCCTTCAAATCATATTGTCCAGGCAAACTCTTTTCTCTACGTTCATGTGAGGGCCTAGCCTGAGTTTTGAGAAAAAACAACCAACAAACAAACAACAAAACAAAATAAGAAAAAAAAGACAACACTGAAATATTTTGAATTATACACATGAAATGCAACATTTGGTCAAGATGAGGATAATCTAAATCAAAATATTAAAGTGACATTAACTTGCTTCCTATTTATATTCATTAATGAAATACAGCAACCAAGTTTTTTTTAAAGACAAGAGAAGAAAAGTGAAAGTTTCAGAGGGGTGGCTTTGGAAGTTGCCAGAAAGCGCCAGGTGACAAGTGTTCAGGGGATCAGACAACAAGATGGAATGACGGTGAAGGAAAAGGAATAGAAGGCTCAAAAATGGCAATCAAGAGAAGATAAAGGCAGAGTAGAAAATAAATCTGAATCTATTACTAAAGGAAAGCAGAAGCTAATGAAAGTAGCAAAAATAAAAATGGACCAAGTGTGCATAATGCAGAAATGTCCATCTGGCAGGTACATTGCACATAGGCCAGAGGAGAAACCAACCTGAGAAACACATCAGGGCAAAGAAAAGGTCAATGGGTGCGAATGGAGAAAAGGGATTGAACAGAACAAAGATTTGGCCTTAGGCTTAGTGTGGGAGTTGTGAAGAGTCAAAAATATTTTTTTCAAATTGATAAGTTCAAATGTTGACAAACAATGTAGAAATATGGTTTTGTTTGGAGATAAATATGAGGTGAAGACGGAAAGAAAGATTGAGGAATAGAAGTCTGTTCTCTTTTATTACTGAAAATCTCATTTGCCTAAGTAGTCTACTTGTTTTCTGTATTTCTCTCTTCCCATTTTCCCTTTTTAATCTTAATCTAACTTGGCCTCACTGGGACTTAAACTGGTGAATGGTTCTTTCCTGAAAAACTTTCCTCCCTTGATTCCTCGCACTCTTCTCTCCTGGTTGCCTTCCTACTCTTAGCTCCTCCTCCATCTGTCTCTAGCCCTCTCCTCTTAACACTACAAACCCATCCTTGGCCATCTCATAACCCTGCATCTCGTAAACCCCTAAGCATCCCTGAGGACTCTCATGACCCAGACTTCCCTGATAAGCTCTGAATCCATATTTGTTATTCTAGACAATTTCGCCACAATGAACTCCTGGCACTTCAGATTCAGTGTTCAGACTAGTGCTCATTATCTCACTGCCCCACTTCCTCTTCCTGATGACCCCATGCCGGGTTCCTCTACTATGATTTTGGTGTGTCTAGGGAAGATAAGCCAACTCATCCCATAAAAAAGAGGCTCTCCCAACATGCTTTCTTTAGGCTGGTACAACACCCCCAACACATCACCTTAACATTATTGTTAGTTTGGAATTATAGATTAGCTGGTTTATTTGGCCCTAAGTAAGTATTGGTTCTCTCTAATTGGAGGGAGAAGAAAGCAGGGTAAGAATATGGTAAAGCAGTGTTCAAGGAAGATCACTGTGGAAGTAAATGGAAGGGATTTGGCCTGAATCTGAAAATTCCGTCTGGGACTCTTTAGGGGTGAAGGGAGTAGTAGTGGGAATAGAGATGAGAAACGTTTGTACGCTGGGAGAAATATTGGTGGGAGCCTGTTCCATTCAGATGGAATGGAAGGTGGGTTTAATTGCTGCCATTGGACTTTTTTACCTGATTTTTAACAGGAGGAATCCAGGAGGAATAAAGTGATTAGCCTGTGATAAGAGCGGATAAAAGGCAATGATTACCTAGTCCTGGGGGACCCAGGGCTCCCGTTCATACTAAAGGGCTTGGTCTATCCTGAACAGGTTAACATCAACACCACTAGGACTATATTTAGGGAGGAGAGTCATTTTTCTCCATCTTCTCACTTCCCCCACATAGAAAAGATTCACAAGAATTGTCTCTAAGAACTTCTCAATGCAGGCGTATTAGACTAGACAAGCCACAAAGGAACAGGAAATAGCTTCCTAATTTTTTTTCACATTTCTAATTCTCTACCATTGCCCTTTATTTGGTGATAGTTTAGGAGAACTGAAAAGTACAGAAACAGATTAGATGAAAATCCATATTTAATCCTCCAGTTGTCAAATTTCCATGAATCTATGTTAATTAAATAACTTGAATCAGGCCCTCATTTACACATTTACTCCTTAATTATTGTGATTATCTTGACTTTAAAATTCTGCATCAACTGGAAATGAGTCCCATAAAACAAAAAATATTATGACATATCCATGTTGACATAAGAGGAAAATATGAACATTTCAAAGGATTTTTTTCTCTTTTACTATGTATACATGTAGGAATTGAGTATGAAGCAACTATTCAAACATTTCAGAACTCAAATATCTTGATAACCAAAGGAAGCATTTAAAATTTAAATTATTCACGTCCTTTAATTTTGTATCTGGTGTGTGTAGATACCATTTTCAAATGACTTACGTATCATTTAAAAAAACTTTCCTTAAAATAGAAATAAATAGCATAGTGAAAAAACTTAGCAAGAGAATAAAACCTTTTACTCTTACAGATAAACATTTTCAGTGGTATCTGATTTCACATCTTTTGCTTCCATTACAGCTGAGTAGAGCCCCATAAATGAGATTACACAGTGATCCACAGTTGCCACAAAACTGAGCAGTGAGTGAAACCCTGGTGTCACACATGCTATTTACCATCATGGGCTGAACTCCTGGTCCACTGAGCAGCATATTTAGTCATACATACCCATACTGTAGGTAGCCCTATATTTTGAAATGACAGTCTTGATTTAAATTTTGCTTTCTGAAAATGTACTTCAAAGATAGAGAATTATTAGACCAGGGCAGAGAAGATAGAAGTATAGTCCAGGAAGAACACTTCTGCTATTCATATATTTAGATATCAGTGTTTTTTTAAAAAGAGACACACAAATAATAATATAGAGATTTAAGGTGTCAGTAGTGAGAACATAAGAACTATTTGGGACTGAGAAGTATATAATACTAAGGGATTGTGTGAATAATACTTAGATTCACTTATAAGGCAATATGTTTTTTATCAAAACAAGAAGGTGGGAATGCTGCAAACGTCTCAGTGTTGGGCATTCTTATAACTCTTGGGTATATTGCCCAATAGTATTACAATCATAAAGCTCATTGAGTCAAGGTAATGAAATTCAGGGAACATTGAATATATGCAATATTTGTTTACAAAATCACCATGTGGTAGAATAACAATAAAACACAAACACATAGGTATTCTAAAAATGAAACACCATTAGTAACTCCAAAGTTGGTAAAGGGTGTGGGCTTACCATGAAAGCCATATATTTCTCAGTTTCACATCAAACAGCAAATATTGGAGCAATAATGACACTCCTTAGAAATTACTTGAATGAATGCTTCTGTAATCCTGAACTTCTTAATAGTTTCCCAAGCTCAAATGCTGTTTCATACCTTTTTCTCATGCTTTTCTTCCCTGTGCCTTGAACACCTTTGCTTCTGTTTTTTACCTAATTCCTTCTTGTCCATCTAGACTGAGTTCTAACCAATTTGTTTTTGGAAAGTCTTGACTGACTTCACAGGCTGGGTTAGGGATGCCTCTCCATCCAAAAGCATTCCAAGCATATTTCCAATAACCGTGATAGTTCAAAGGATTTGCCCCACTGTAAGTGATGTGAGGGCAAATAATGTGTATACCTTTTTATCTTTTATTTCCCTGCTTTGGAACAGTGTTTGTCACTTAGTGGGTATCCAAGGAATGACTGTTGAACTAAACCAAACTGCAGTAGCAAATGTTCCAGAACTGTGAGGAAAAGGGAGATTGCCAACATACCAGAGTTGATTTCATGCTATGATTAAATTGGAGTGCCTTGTCCATGAACTTACTCCATGTGTCCTGTCTCTACCCTCTAATTTATGCTCCTTCCTCCTCGCTGCATATTTCTTCCCAATGTCACCTGCTAACATCCTACTTATCTGCTTCCAGATCTCCATCAAATTTCTTGTTCTCCATGAATGTATTTTCCAACTGGATATTACTCCTCTGCCCTTAACCCACAGATTTTTTTTTTTATTTTTGTTCCTTCCTATGACATTTACCTTATTCAGCTTTGGGGTCTTATTTATATGCTTATCTCCTCTCTATCTTTGTGCCTTTGCACTGGCTATCACTAAGCTTTATGTATATTAAATACTCCATAAATAGCTCATAAAGGTCCCCAAACTTTTTGGCACTAGGGACTGGTTTTGTAGAAGACAATTTTTCCACAGATGGGGGCAGGGAGGAGAGACAGTTTTGGAATGATTAAAGTGCATTACATGTATTGGCACTTTATTTCTATTATTATTACATTGTAATATATAGTGTATATACATGTATATATTATTACGTGTAATACATATAGTGACAGATCATCAGATGTTAGATTCTCATAGGGAGTATGCAATCTAGATCTCTCGCATGCACAGTTCACAGCAGAGTTCACGTTCCTATGGTAATCTAATGTTGCCGCTGATCTGAGAGGAGGTGGAGCTCAGCTTCACTCACTTGCCCACCACTCACCTGCTGTGCGGCCTGGTCCCCAAGAGCCCATGGAGCACTACCATCTGTGGCCTGGGGGTTGGAGACCCCTGAGCTGTATAAACAGATTATAAAAATATATCCCATGTTCACAATATTTAAATACAGTTATGTACTGCTTAACAATGAGGATACAATCTAAGAAATGCATTGTTAGGCAAATTCATCATTGAACATCATATAGAGTGGACCTACACAAACCTAGGTGGTAGGGCCTACTACACACCTATATAGTATAGCCTGTTGCTCCTAGGCTACAAACCTGCACAGCAAGTTACTGTATTGGAATACTGTAGGTCATTGTAACACACTGGTACTTGTGTGTCTAAACATATCAATACATAGAAAAGGAGTAAAAATATCATATGAAAGATAATGGTGCACCTTTATAGGGCACTTACCATGAATAGGGCTTGCAGGACTAGAAGTTGCACTGGTGAGCCAGCGAGTGAGTGGTGAATGAATGTAATGGCCTAGGGCGTTACTGTACACTACTGTAGAACTTATAAACACTCCACACTTAGGCTACACTAAATTTATAAAAACTATTTTTTCTTCAATAATAAATTAACCTTAGCTTACTGTATTTCTTTACCTTTATAAATGTTTCAGTCTTGTAATAACATTTAGCTTAAAACACATTGTATAGCTGTGCAAAAAATTCTTTCTCCATATCCTTATTCTATAAGCTTTTTTCCTATTTTAAAAACATTTTATTTTTTACTTCTGAAATTATTTTTGTTAAAAACTAAGACTGAAACACACACATTATCTGAAGCCAACACAGGGTCAGAATCATCAATATCACTGTCTTCCACTTCTACATCTTATCCCACTGGAAGTTCTTTTGGGGCAATAACACACATGGGGCTGTTATCTCTCATGACAATTCTGCCTTCTACAGTATCTCCTGAAGGACCCGCCTAAGGCTGTTTTACAGTTAACATTTTTTTTTAATAAGTAGGAGTATACTATAACAATGAAAGTAGAGTGAAGGAAATATATAAACCAGTAACATAGTCATTTGTTAATATTATCAAGCATTATTTACTATACATAATTTTATGTGCTATACTGCACTTTTATATGACTGGCAGCACAGATTTGTTTATACCAGCATCAACACAAACATGAGTAAGGTGTTGCACTACCACTTTATGACAGCTATGATATCACTAGGCAATAGGAATTTTTCAGCTCCATTATAATCTTATGGATTATATAAACAGCATATATAAATGTATATGCTATTAATTGTTTACTGAAACATCGTTATGTGGCAAATGACTATAGAGACAATTAACTAAACAAATCCTGTAAATCCTGATTCAGATTCCATTCACTAAGAATTTGTGATAAAACACTTGATCTGGTTCTTTTATACATTCCATGTACATGGTGAGCCAATTTAAGAGGATAAAGTGCACTAAAGGTCTTAGACCTATTTTATTATGGGATGGAAAACTATTAATATTAACCTATTTTAACCATCACAGCAGACCTGGAAACATATATGCATTAGGATGACCTAGAGTTTAGACTCCTCAGTAACCACTGATTCATTTTTGTGATGTTTTACATGTCCCTTCAAATTCGATTGTTTCTCTAATTTTGTAATAGAAACATTCAAGCCAGGTTGTAAGAATTCTTATCATTCATTTTCTCTCTTCCAAGAGTATTAAGTGTTGCATTTCAGTTTCATCAAAAGAGGATGCTAGTCCTCCACAGACTACGAGGTGTGACCCTGAGAGTCCCTCTTTGTGGTCTCAGGGGTAGAGCCTGCCAGGATTTCAGAAGGAGCTGGAGGTTAGAGTAACCAGGAGCAGGAAGTGGCCAACTTTCATCCTCCTCTAGGAGTTGCCACTTCACAAGTCATTCCTGTTCAATGCACAAAACTTTACAGACTCGAAGTAAATGATGTGTATTTCTACAGTGTCCTTACAGATGGCTACAAGTTCCACCAAATCATGCCTGTGAAGATTACTTCTGTAAAATCAGACATGGCCAATATATGCATCTGGACCCTCCTTCAGCTGTCCAAGGTCAAGAGGTCCTCAGCCAAGATAATTACAAGATATGATCTCCTGAGTCTGAGTCCTCACAGGAACCTGCCCCAAGAGGCAAGAATGAGGCGATGTTTTGTGAGGAGGTTCCTGAGAATCAAGGAGTAAGACCCAGAGGAAGGGGCAGTCTCTGCTCATTCTCCAGCCACGAGTCCACTCTGTCACAAACGGGCCTGAACTGATTTCTTTTGCTGCCTGAGCTTTCAAGATTTCAAGATCATGGAAAACCTAAGTAGTCCCTGGGAATGAGGCATCTATGTCCTTATTCTTTGATAAGTTCCTCCTATTATTGGAGGAACAAAGACAGAGGTCTCTGTCTTTATCTGCCTCCCCCAAAAACCTTGTCTTTTCTTTGGTGAAATCTGCTTTCTCTCTCAGTAAGAATCTGTGTAACGTTTAGGAAGTTAAGATGTTTGTGGCTTGTTAGATACTGCATCAAGGCCCATTTTTTTCTCACCCACGCCTTTGCCCCTCTAGTTCCAGGCAAAACAGTGAAGTGCATAATTTTCCTCTATGATCTTACTTCTTCACTGTCATTTAGTAGTCTCCCTCCCTTTATCTCTCAGGGCACCCCTTAGCTACACGGGTCTACTTGTAATAAAATATTTCAGAGTTGAAAGGAACCTTAAAAATCACCGATTATAACCACTAAACAACTTCTCCTGAAATCCTAGTCCAACTTGCCCATACTGAAAGCTAACTGTTTTATCTATCAGATAAAAGAATCCATGCCAATAGCCTGTAAGAGAAGATTAAAGGAGATTCTTGGGCCTTTCTCTCCTCTCCCAGGCAACCAACATATATTTTAATTGCGATTCACTGGAGATAATGTTTCATTCAATATTTCAGGTAAGGAGAGAAGAAAAGAAGAGGAGAGAGGATAGTGTAATGAAAGGATCAAGGAGTGCTGTTATTTTTTGAGCAAGTGAGACCATTTGTTTCTTCTACACATAAGCTTTAACTCCATCTATTATTTTGAACAATCAAGAGAAACAGCTTTCTTGATGGTGGCAGAAGAGTGATATAGAAAAAGCTTTCTTGATGGTGGCAAAAGAGTGATGTAGAAAAAGAGCAAGGATTTAAGAAGCAAGAATGTTGTTTTCAAAATTGAAACCTAACCTAGAAAATCACATTTGTGACCAATGATCAGAATGTCACTATATATTTCTTTGCAAAGATACTCTCTTGCATAATTAGCTCTTAATAATCATAAAAGCAGGCATCTTTGAATTTATTTCTACATATGATGGTATATGAAAATAAGTTATGCTTTATTCAACCATATGCCAGATACTCCTCATTTCTAAATTGCAAATGGTTTTTTTTTGGTAAAAATCATATATATTAAAGCTACATTTTTATTGTATATATTTAAGATATACAATACGATGCTCTGATATACATTGTGAAGTGATTACTACAGTTAAGCAAATTAACATATCCATCAACTCGCACAGTTACCCTTTTGTGTGTGTGGCAAGAGCATCTAAATTCTACTTTCTTAGCAAAAAATCCCAAATACAATACAATATTAACTGTAGTCCTCATGCTGTACTTAGATCTAGACTTGTTCATCCTACATAACTTTTTATCCTTTGACCTACATCTCCACATTGCCTCCCCAACTACCTCTTCCAAAAAATTACATTTTTGTCCAAACGATGCTTTACCTTTTTGTTGTTGCTGTTGCTTTTAACTTACAAAAGTTAATTTCACATTTCATTTTTACCATGTTACAATCCTGTGAGATGGATGGTACTACTAATAAAGAAACAGCTAAAGAGGCACAATGAGACTTATCCAAGTTCCATAGTTAGTCAGGGACTAACTAGTTATCTGTGGTGCCATATCTGAGCACATGTCTCCTGGGTCCCATATCTGGGCTCCCTTTAGCCCAAAAGTATACTTCACGTAGACTATATACCTTTTTGTGGACTCTCATTTCAGTCCTGATGATGGTCTTTACAGAACAGAAACTAATTGCAAAGGAATATGTTACCTGTTCTCATCAGTGTGCCACATATTCTTCCCCTACAGGAAACAGAAGCCACAAGTGCAACTGTGATGTTAATCACTTGACAAACATTTTCCAAGTGACATGAATATGTTGAACTCCACTTACATACAGTGTTTTAAGTATTCCTATGATGTACAAATATGCTAAATCTATTGAAGGCTGTTCTGGTGATCCAGAAAGTGTTATAAAAGGAACAAGGGAAATGATATTTTCTCTTTTAGGAAGCATTAAAGATGTCTTCTTTAATAATTATTACAATAAAGATTCTCTAACTAACAACATATGCTAGGTAATAATTTTTGTCTTGTAGAAATATGAATGTTTTCTAATGGAAGACATTTAAAATGCCTTAGTTGAAGATTAATTCAAAGAAAAGCCCTCTTTGGGATTCATTGCAACATCTATAAGGTGGCATTATTTTTCCAATATTCTTTTACTCTAGCCTCTGCATTTGAAAGAGCGTATGTCCAACCTATAATTATTTTCTGTTAATTAGAGTAATTCATGGTTAATTATTCAAAATGATTTCTCTTCAAAATCAACTCCATTTCTTTTTCTTTTCTTTTCTTTTCTTTCTTTCTTTTTTTTTTTTTTTTTTTTTGAGACAGAGTCTCACTCTGTCACCCAGGCTAGAATGCAGTGGCACAATCTCGGCTCACTATAACCTCCACCTCTGGGGTTGAAGTGATTCTGCTGCTTCAGCCTCCTGAGTAGCTGGGATTACAGCCACCCACCACCATGCCCGGCTAATTTTTGTATTTTTAATAAAGACTGGTTTCGCCATGTCGGCCAGGCTGGTCTCGAACTCCTGACCTCAGGTGATCAGCCCACCTCGTCCTCCCAAAGTGCTAGGATTACAGGTATGAGCCACTGTGCCTGGCCCATCAACTCCATTTCTTGCCATGACATTAAAAAAAGATACAAATAAAATATTATCAGAATGAAAATTTCTATCCGAGGAGAATATACTTTTTACTTTCTTTAAGTAGCACTAAAATCCTTCTTCACTAGGAAAGGTCCTATGAATTCCTACTTCAATTCATTTGGACTAGAGAAGGGCAAACTGAATCATGAGGTGATGACTATAAATGTTTTTGATAATTAAGGATTAGTTGTATTGAGTATATAGAAGTAAGTAATTTTACTATTAATATATTCTTAAAGAAGAGTTATAAAGCAGTAAGACCTAACAATGGCTAAGGGCTAACAGTAAACACAGTAGCTTGGGACCCTGGATGTCTGAAGATGTACTCTGAGTAGACAGTGTCTCTTTGTGGGCTCTCATTTGAGTTCTGCTGATGGCTAAATCTCCCTTTTTGTCCTAATCTTGATCCCTCTTTTCAAAAAGCAGCTTCTTTCTTCTTTTATCTGCCTAGGAAAGTCCTGAGCCTTCATCTGTCTCTAAATTAAGAACATGTTTGCCTGCATCCTGCCACTTTCCCCATTCTGACCTCACTTACCTCTCCACTTTGTTCTATTCTGATTGTCATAAGGCACCCAACTGTCCCTCCTAAGAGGATGAGGTGCTCCTCTGCCTAAATTTGTCTTAGGTAATAGCCTCAATATGCATCTGCTCTGCATGGCCAAATTTTCTACATACATTTATTGAGTACCTTCAATGTGCAAAACCTAAAGTTATATAATCTCCTAAAATGAAGTAAGTTGAAATGCCAACTGTGTGTGACACAAGGAGTTCCATTAGATTAAAATGAACAGAGGAGAATAAAGTTATCGATGCATAAATTTAAGAGTAAAAAAAGAATTATTAAATTAGAAATGACATCTACTTCTAGATTGAGAAGACAAAGGAGAAGATTATAACTCTTGGAAATACTGAAATTATTGCTAAAATAAACTGCTTCTGGTTTGACCAGGACTATACAAGTCTTGTTCTTCATATTTAATGAAAACTTTTCAACTTAGTTTATTTGCTTTTCCCCCCTGTTATGGACTAAATGTTTGTGTCACTGCAAAATTCATATGCTGAAGTCCTAACGCCAACGTAATGGTTAGGAGGTGGGGCCTTTTGGAATTAATTATTCATAAAGTTGGAGCCCTCATGAAGGGGATTAGTGCCCTAATAAGAAGAAACATGAGTTTGCTGTCTCTGCTCTGCTTTCTACCATATAATGATACAAAGAGATGTCAGCCATCTGCAATCCAGGAAGTTGGCTCTTAGCAGGCACTTGATCTGCTGACATCTTGATCTTGGACTTCCCAGCCTCCTGAGCTGTGAGAAATAGCTGTTTATTGTTTAAGCCACCCAACTATGGTAATTTGTTATAGCTGCCTGAACTAACTAAGACATTCTCCCAGTGGGAATACAGCTCAACTTTTCTAACAAAAATTGGTTTTAAAATCCCTTCCTTACACCTTATACAAAAATTAGCTCAAGATGGATTAAAGACTTAAATGTAAGACCTAAAACCATGAAAACCCTAGAAGAAATCCTAGGCAATACCATTCAGGACATAGGCATGGGCAAAGACTTCATGACTAAAACACCAAAAGCAATGGCAACAAAAGCCAAAACTGACAAATGGGATCTATTAAACTAAACAGCTTCTGCACAGCGAAAGAAACTATCATCAGAGTGAACAGGCAACCTGCAGAATGGGAGAAAAGTTTTGCAATCTACCCATCTGACAAAGGGCTAATATCCAGAATCTACAAAGAACTTAAACAAATTTATAAGAACAAAACAAACAGCCCCATCAAAAAGCGGGTAAAGGATATGAACAGATACTTCTCAAAAGAAGACATTTATGCAGCCAACAGACATATGAAAAAATGCTCATCATCACTGATCATCAGAGAAATGCAAATCAAAACCACAATGAGATACCATCTCATGCCAGTTAGAATGGCTATCACTAAAAAGTCAGGAAACAACAGGTGCTGGAGAGGATGTGGAGGAATAGGAACACTTTTACACTGTTGGTGGGAGTGTAAATTAGTTCAACCATTGTGGAAGACAGTTTGGTGATTCCTCAAGGATCTAGAACTAGAAATACCATTTGATCCAGCAATCCCATAAACTGAGTATATACCCATAGGATTATAAATCATGCTACTATAAAGACGTATGCACAAATATGTTTATTGTGGCACTATTCACAATATCAAAGACTTGGAACCAACCCAAATGTCCATCAATGATAGACTGGATTAAGAAAATATGGCACATATACACCATGGAATACTATGCAGCCATAAAAAAGGATGAGTTCGTGTCCTTTGCAGGGACATGGATGAAACTGGAAACCATCATTCTCTGCAAACTGTCACAAGGACAGAAAACCAAACACTGCATGTTCTCACTCATAGGTGAGAGTTGAACAATGAGAACACATGGACACAGGGCAGGGAACATCACACACCGGGGCCTGTCTCGGGGGTTGAGGGCTGGGAGAGGGATAACATTAGGAGAAATGCCTAATGTAAGTGATGGGTGCAGCAAACCTACACGGCACATGTATACCTATGTAACAAACCTGCATGTTGTGCACATGCTAGAACTTAATGTATAATAATAAAAAAAATTTTTTTAAAGTTTTTCAACATTTAGATTTTCACAGTAACTGTGACAGAAACTAGAAGAAAAAAAGATCTAGTTGAATGTGTCTTCATCCATCCATGAAATAAACCTTTATTCTTTTCTGATTTGAGGAATATGTAAATTCTACTGGCTATTTTTGAGACTTTGACATCAGGATTTCATTTCAATGCTATCATCTCTTGCTTTTTTGGTAACTTAGAGTACTTTGAATTAAGTTTTATCAGAATAATACATACACATAGCTTTAAAAGCCTAAATAATACATAATGAAAAATATGTCATTTTCTCACCCTTCCCCACACCTCAAAGGCAACAAGTATGCAGAAAGGTCTGTTTCTTCTGATATTTACCTCCATTTTTCTAAATAGTCTTCTAATATTTCTATCTCTTGACTCATCAATTTTAGATATTGATTATTTGACATAGTGTAGCCACTTATAACTATGAGGGGAAGACATCTCAGTATTACCAAGGACTCAGGCTTCCTCCTACCTCCTGTTCCTCCATTCTTAGTGTATGAGTCTTAGCTCCATGGTCATGATTAGCTGCTTTTCCAGAAGCTGTGCTCAGCAGGTTCTACCCACATCTCATTGGCCAGAACTAAGTCACATGACCACACTAGACACAATGGAATTTGGAAAAATCAGCACTTCAGGTTTCCAGTCCCTACCCCAAAGAACTCAAAGGAAAAGATGGTTGTGAATGGCTTTTAGGTATCAGTCCACTGTCTGCCACAGTAACCAGCCATGAGTTTTTCAAATGCTCTCAGTAGACCCGTTAAAAGTCTATCATATTTTCTGAGTGTTTCAGTACATCAACAAATATATCAGAATGCTTTTCAATATGTTCTGTGTCATGGCACACATTGAAAATAATATTTTTATGGTTTTTTGTGAGAAATGGGAGGAGGGTATTAAAGGCTTGAGGCCACTGGCCTGGGACTCTGACCATTCCAGGCCCTACCCAGACACTCCAAGGATGAGAGAACCAGGTTCCCCACTTTTGTAACCCATTCACAGCTCTGGTCTTTTGGGACTTGGAGATTTCCTGTAACCTTTAATCCAGACTGTCTAGACCTACAGCACAGTCATCATGCTGGGACTTTTCTTTGCTTCCCTCCTGTGTTAGATTTCCTGCTTTCTGGATCTTACTCTTTCTTCATTTGCTCCATTATTTTGCCAATGCAATATTCTAGTACTTTCTTTTAAAACATGTTCATAAGAGGTAAATATTTTGAATCCTTGTATGTGTGAAAATGTCTCTATCATGCTCTCTGAATTTTGAAAGCAAGTCTTTCGGTTTTCAATGTTGCTTTTGAGGTGAGCAATGGTATTCTGATTCCCAGTGCTCTCTATTTAGCCTGCTTCTTCTTCTCTTGTGGATTTTAAGATCTTCTCTTTATCCCCAGAGAGTTATAAATGTTCATGATGATGTACATTGGTATGGGTCTCTTTTCATGTATTGTACAAAGAACTTGGTGAATCCCTTTAATATGGAACTGGTCCATATTGAATTTTTTTTTTTTTTTCTGGTATTAGATCTTTGGTAATCTTCTTTCTGACACTTTTTTCTGTTCTCTTTTTTTTTGAAGGAGGGACTCCTATTATTTGGGCATTAGGAAGACATCTTGAATTGTTATAGTTTCCTATATTTTCTACATTTTTTCTTTTTGCCTTATTTTCTAGCAGAATTTCTCAACATTATCTTTCAAACTGCTATAGAATATTTTAATTTCTTGATTTCTTATAGGTCATTTTTTATTAGTGCCTTGTTCTTGTTATAAGAATCCAATAGCTATTCTTAATTTTCAGAGAATATTTATTATAGATTTTCTTCAGTTTTCTTCTGCCATCTAATGCAGGTGTACCTTTAGATCAGATCGTTAGGTCTCTAGATCATTAGTGATAATGTATCTCTAATTCTTATGGGTTCTTTTTTTTCATTTCTCTCTTTTGATTTCTCTTATTCATGTTAGAGATTTGCCTCAAGCATTTAGGCTATCTAGGTAATTCTAGGCTATCATATTTAAATCCAAATCCCTAAAGAACTCTTTGGAAGATATGTGTTCGTGGGTAAGCATGAAGGAGGTGGGGCTGTCAATTGAGGGGTTTCACCGGAGCTGGAATTTTTGTTTGAGGACTTCCAAATTTTAGTATTTGAGGCTCTTGTCTCTAGGGATGTTTAGTTTCTCCAGAAAAGAATCTCCCACTTGGAAGGTAAATTACTGGCAGGTAACCATTCTAAGGACAAGGGGGCAGATATTCATTTCTTCTCATGTTTTCAGTTCCATTAATCAGTCTCAACCTAGAGTGTTCCTAATTGAATTAGTTTTAGAAAGAAGTCTTCTATATCCTATGGAGGAGGAAATTGTGGACTCAGAAACTTCCAACTTTCTACTATTCTGCCTTCCAAGATAACCAGTGCTTCTGAATCTGGAGTCTTTCTGGAATTCTATTGGGTGAATCCCCCTACTTTGTAAGATTCTCTTTTGCATATACTTAGGTTATAACCTCCACTCTTGCACTTGTTTTATGTTTTTCAAATTCCTGATATCTCTCAACATTGTTGTCTTCTCTCCCATTCATTTTGTCTTTATGGGTTTATACTTTCAAAAAATACCATTTCTGTTATTTTTGTGAGGTCTCAGAAGATTCTTCCATGTCTAACAGTCTGCCGTATTTAACAAACAGTTCTCAATGAACTTTAAAGATTATTTAAATAAAGGCAAAGGTATGTATGGGCTCCTTAGTTTCTTTTAAAGCCCTGTAAACCTACTGAGCTCAGTGAAACATTTAGGAAGCATGGACAAGGCTAGGCACTGTGCCACTCATACATATCAAATCTTCCTCACCTCCTTCCCAATATTTTCACTGTTACATGCAACATAAAATATTACTGTTTTACTCTTTCTGGGATTAGTTTAGATTAGTTTCAATTGTTGTAGCCTCCAAATAGCTAGTGATGGCATGAAGCCACAGGTGTTCAGAAGATAGGGATAATGAGATAGAAGATGGGCCAATGAAAAACCTTGACAGTTTCCTTCTGAAAATAAAGCTAGGAAAGAACACATATATTCACTGCATAGAAAGTTTTCCCATGAAAAATTCTCAAATTTTTCCATTCAGGATGTTGCAGTAACTGATGCTATGAGGAAAGACTGCGTAATTTTTATTTGTTTAAAAGGGGGAACTGTAAAAAGGTCATAACATTAATCAGTGTTGTATGTGTCTCAACAGGGCATCAAGGTACATCTTGGTGTTAAATGAAGTTGTTCCATATGGGCTCATTTCTCAGGTAAATATCAGAATAAGTTTATGTGGGCAGTAAACTGATATGTACTCAAACACCTGTCACCATTAATACATAATACCCTTTTTGTGTTTGAAGAAGATATTCGATATCTTCCATATTTGGGAGATAGTCTGAAATACTGCACCCTGTTTATTAGGAGGGTAGTTTCTTTCAAACGTGAATCAAACAGTTAAAAAACACATTTATATTACTTTGCTTTCTGTAGTTCACTAAGTACATAAACAAGTAAGTTCACTAGGTACATAAGAAAGCCTGAAGGTAATAATGGAAAATTTCTTTATCTAGCTATCTGGAAAATTGCTTTCTTATGTAACTATGAAAATTGTTGCTGATCTTTGGTTTGTATTTTTGGTTTAAATATTGAAAATATTAAGATTCTAATCATTACGTATCTGGATGGATGTTCAAAGAGCTAATTAATGTTTATCATGACATTATTTAGACAAAATATTAGAGACTGAGTAAATGTGCAGTTATAGATAATTCAAATAATATATTTTGGGACATCCATTCCATGAAATAATTTGTGGACATTTAACATTATAAGGTAGAACATCAGCTTTCTGATGGGATGTGTTAACACTTATTTATCTGGTTAGAGATATAACTAACATGCTGGGAACTGTGTATAACTGGAAGCCTATACTACAACCCGTACCTGTACTACAACCCGATTGTCCAAATCTGAGCACACCCTTTGAATTTTGTATATGTTGCTTTGGGGAAGAAAATAGAGAACTCTTATGAAAATAATGTTTAATGATATGGCAAGTAATACAGAATAACTAAAGACAGAAGAAAATGAGTTGGATTGCCAACTCATGGCAGCTACACAGAATTGTAGGCATTCATTTAAGAAGGTACATTAGGTATCAGACAAATGGTCAAAGAAGCTTACCACTAGTACAAATATTAAAGAGCATAAATTGTTTGAAAGCAGAGAATTGTCTAACTTGCAGAGCAGTTATTTTTCCGTATATACCTTTGTGAGGATATATTTTCTGAAGTGTTATTTCAGTTGTTGGCCTTGGAATTTGTTTCCCTTTTCTTCCTTTGTTACTTTAAAGGAATTAAGGTCAGCTGATGTATTTTTACTCTCCACATTTGAATTTGAGGCAGAACAATTCCCATGGAGGATTCTTGTGGAACTTCATTTTAGTTATGTTTTAATAAAGTCTTATTTGTATTGACTTCTGGGGCAGCATGGCATTCCCTAACTGATAAACTACTTGGGTTTACTTTTTTATGGAGGGATTTTAATTTAATATGATAGATTCAACTGTTGTTTTTCAGGTTTTATATGCATGCCTGGAAGCCTTTTAATAACTTGCAATAACAAACAAAATGAATGTGACTTTTAGGGTAGACACTTTTGTAATTGATATTTTTATCAACTCAGGATGTTTATTTGTTTTGCCAAAAAATGAAGTGCATTTTTTTCATCCTTGGGGAATAAAAAGTAATGGAATTGTAATTTACTAAAAAGTTGCAAGAAAGATTCCATAGTTGCAATGAAAAAATTCATACAGATATATTTCTTGCTCTCTAGGCATAAGATTCTTGCATAACTCACAAAAAATACAAGATTTTTTCCCTTATCTTAATAAATTCATTTGCCTTCCTAAGATAAAATAGGGATCAAGGTGTAATAGAATATTTAAAAAAATATTAACAGGGAGTAATTAAAGTTTGCATGGACTAAAATACTGCACAGGAAATTATATTATTTTAATTTTAAAAATTATACATTTTTTAGTACTGAAGAATGGGATTTTGGACACAGAAGTGATTTTGATAAGTGACAGAATTCTGCCGAAGGCCAGAGGCAAAAAGAGGCAAAACAAGGAACATAAAAATAGAGAATCTACAAATTAGCATGTTATAATTACTCTCTTGCATAGCATTTGAGGACATCTTTGAAAAGATCCAATGTCTTCAGCAACTGTATCTAACCAGCATGTACTATAACTCAAATTGACATGATTCCTAAAGAGAAGCATCAGGACAACTCTTCTATAGTGATGAGGCATTACTGAACAATGTTTTTATTTGACAAACAGTAATAGAAATTTGGGATTAAAATGGCCTTTTCAAAGGAGTAGGTCATTCCTATGAAAATAATAGGTACTTAAGTTTATCTCTCATTTCTTGTTTGTGTTTGTGCATTAGTCAACTGACACTTCAAGGATCCTTAATTTTTATGAAGATGGCAGCATGCTGGTAACATTTTTGAAATACCTATTTTTTTAAAAGCCTGTATCTTACCTTTCCCCAAGACTGAATATAAGTTGTCACGATAGTTACAAGGCTGATGAAATACTGAATGAGTTGTGGGAAGAGTGGTTGCAGCAGGGGTTGCATGATGAAGAGGAGGCGAAGGAATATGAGGATTTCAACAAGTTGCTGCAGTGAATAGTGCTTTGTTTCAGCCCCCCAGAAACAAAAGTGATAGCTGGTATTTATTCAGTTCTGCTGATAACTTGGAGACATAAAATTCCTGAGTTTCAGTTTATTTGTAACTTATGGCTCAGTGATTTTATTTCTCCAAGTTCTCTCTATATATACATATAGGCTTACCTATTTTATTGTGCTTTGCTTTATTGTCCTCCACAGATATTGCATTTTTGTTTTTTTCTAATGACTTGAAGGTTTGTGGCAACCTTGCATCAAGCAATTTTATTGACACCATTTTTCCAACAGCATGTGCTCACTTCATGTCTCTGTACCACATGTTGGTAATTGACGATATTCAAAACTTTTTCATTATTATCATAATATATATTAAAGTGATCTATGATCAGTGGTCTTTGGTGTTTGTATTGGGCCATTCTTCCATTGCTATAAAAAAATTCCCATGACTGGATAATTTATAAAGAAAAGTGGTTTAATTGGCTCATGGTGCTGCAGGCTTTACAGGAAGCATGATGCTGGCATCTGCTTGGCTTCTGGTGAAGCCTCATGGAGCTGTCAATCATAGCAGAAGTGAAGGGGGAACAGGCACATCACATGAAAAAGGCAGGAGTGAGGTGAGGGAGAGATGCCATACACTTAAATGACCAGATCTTTTGTGAACTCAGAATGAGAGCTCACGTATCACCAATGGGATGGCCCAAGGAATTCATGAGGGATCCACCCCCATGATCCAAACACCTCCCACCAGCCTCACCTCCAACATTGGGGATTACAATTCACCATGAGATCTGGGTTGGGAAAAGTATCCAAACTATATCAATGTCACTATTGTAATTGTTTTGCAGGAGCATCAACTGCGCCCATAGAAGATGGTGAACTTATTTGATAAATGTTATGTGTTTTCTGACTGCTCCACCAATCAACTGTTCCCCTGTCTCTCTCTCTCTCCTTGGGCCTCCCTCTTTCCTCAGGCAAAAAAAAAATTGAAATAGGCCCATTAATAACCTTACAGTTGTGCCTAAGTGTACAAGTAAAGGAAGAGCTGCACATCTCTCACTTTAAATCAAAAGCTAGAAATGATTAAGCTTAGTGAGGGAGCATATCAAAAGCCAAGACAGGCCAAAAGCCAGGCCTCTTGCACCAGGCAGGCAGCCAGGTTGTGAATGCAAATGAAACATTTTTAAAGGAAATTAAAAGTGCTACTCCAATGAACACATGAATGATAAGAAAGTGAAACAACCTTATTGCTGATATGGAAAAGGTTTAACAGTCAGGTAGAAGATCAAACCACCACCAACATTCCCTTAAACCAAATCTTAATCCAGAGTAAGACCCTAACTGTCTTCGATTCGGTGAAGGCTGGGAGAGGTGAGGAAGTGTCAAAAGAAAAGTTTGAAGGTAGCAGAACTTGGTTCATGAGGTTTAAGGAAAGAAGCTGTTTCTATAGCATAAAAGTGCAAGGTGAAGCAGGAAGTGCTGATGGAGAAGCTGCAGTGAGTTATTCAAAGGATCAAGCTAAGATCATTGAAGAAGGTGGCTACATTAAACAACAAATTTTCAAAGTAGATGAAACAGCCTTCTATTGGAAGAAGACACCATTTAGGACATCCATAGTTAGAGAGGTGAGGTCAATGTCTTTGCTCCAAAGCTTCAAAGGACAGGTTGGTTCTTTTTTTAGGGCTCATGCAGCTGGTGAGTTTAAGTTGAAGCCTATGTTCATTTACCATTCCAAAAATCCTAGGGCCCTTAAGAATTATGCTAAATCTCCTGTGCTTGTGCTCTATAAATGGAATAATAAAGCTTGAATCATGGGATATCTGTTTATTGCATGGTTTACTGAATATTTTAAATCCACTGTTGAGACCTACTGCTCAGAAAAAAAGATTATTTTCAAACTGTTACTGCTCCTTGAAACAATGCACCTGGTCATCCAAGAGCTCTAAAGGAGATGTACAAGGAGATTCATGTTGTTTTTATGCCTGCTAACACAACATCCATTCTGTAGCCCATGGAACAAGGAGTAGTTTCAACTTTTAAGTCTCATTATTTAAGAAATACATTTTGTAAGACTATAGCTGCCAAAGATAGTGATTCCTCTGATGAACCTGGGAAAAGTCACTTGAAATCCACCTGGAAAGGATTCATCAATCTAGATGCCAATAAGAACATTTGTGACTTGTGGAAGGAGGTCAAAATATCAACAATGAACAGGAGTTTGGAAGAAGTTGATTCCAACTCTTTGAGATGTTTAGGACTTCAGTGGAGGAAGTAACTGCAGAAGTGATGGAAACAGCAAGAGAACTCGAATTAAAAGCAGAGCCTGAAGGTGTGAGTGAATTGCTGCAATCTCATGATAAAGCTTGAAAAGATGAGAAGTTGATTCTTATGAATGAGCACAGAAAGTGGTTTCTTGATGTGGAATGTACTCTTGGTGAAGGTGCTTTAAACACTTAAAAATACAACAAAGAATTTATAATATTTCATAAATTTAGTTGAGAAGGCAGTGGCAGGGTTTGAGAGGATTAAGTTCAATTTTGAAAGAAGTTCTACTGTGGGTAAAATGCTGTCAAACAGCATCGCATTCTACAGAGAAGTCTTTTATAAAAGGAAGTCATTTGATATGGCAAACTTCATTGTTCTCTTATTTAAGAAATTGCCACAGTCACCCCAACCTTCAGCAACCACCACTCTGACTAGTTAGCAGCTGTCAACTTCGAGACAAGACTCTACACTAGCAAAATGATTATGTCTTGCTGAAGGCCCAGATGCTCCTTAGTATTTTAAAGCAATGAATTATTTTTAAATTAAGTATGTACATTGTTTTTTAGACATAATGCTATTGCACACTTAATAGACTACAGTATAGTGTAAATGTAACTGTTATGTGCACTGGAAAAACTTTGTGTGACTCAACTTATTGAAATATTCACTTCATTGTGGTGCTCCGGGACCAAACTGACAATATCTCTGAAGTATACCTAAATAGGCTATATATATGTGTGTGTGTGTGTGTGTGTGTGTGTGTGTGTGTGTGTCTGTGTGTGTAAGTTCTCTATATGTATAGGTGATGCGGATCTCACAGATAATTGTGAGGATAAAATTATATAATATATGCAAAAGCCATACCAAGTTAAACTATGCAAAAGTATTCAAGGCTTACAATCCATAGGTATACTTTCATAAACTGAGCTACACTGAAAAATCTTGCAGGATTTTTGTGTTCCTCATGTGATGGACACACTAAAGAGAAAATGTTGTGTCATAAAAATGGAGTAAGATGAAAAGAAACACTGCTTAATGTAGATGTCACCTACATCATCTGAGACTCTTGGGATGTCATACATTGCAAAGCAGGAAAAGGGGGAACAACTACAAAGGCTGCAATGAGGGTGCAAGCTCAGTGTGTTTGAGGAAAAGAAAGCAAGCCAGCAAGGTAAAAGTGAAAGATGAAGTTGAGGGAGCCCTCCCGTCATACGCCAAGATATTCTTACCACTTTCCTCTAAACACCCCTGGCATTTTCTCTCTTACTCACTTGGTTTCTAAGTATATAATCTTGTATTATCCCACTTTAGTTGGTAGTATGCATTTTTTACCACAGGCTCTTTGACGGACTCCATATCTTGGACTCTATATCTTAAGGCTCCTTATGCTCTTCACAGCACTCAGTGAAATGCTTTGCCCGTAATAGGTACACAACAAGTAGTATTATAATTGCTGATGAAGCCCAATTATATAAACTGTTCTTCCTAGCAAAACAGAATAAGCTTGAGACCTGCAAAAGTGAATGTCCTAAGTAGGAGGTGGCCCTGTAGATTAGCTCAGTCTAACAGTGGTGAGTAGTTTGAAAATAGAGCTTTTGAGTCTTCTGTATTCACTGGGCTTCATTTAATATCAATATCTAACAGAGCTCATTATGTGGCTGAAACTCATGAAAAGTTTGCTGAAATTCATCAAATGGCACACTTAAGATTTGTACATTTCATGACATGCAGATTTCTCCTCAGAAGAAAAAAAACTGTAAATTAATTTTGCACTCTAGTTAATGGTAAGCACACCGAAGGATTTCTGGAAAAATATAACGATGGCTGTAACTGACTTTGAAATGAATCAAAAAATTATATGGACTGATGGATGGGTGGCAAGATGGACAGGTATATGAAAAGGCAAGTGTAGCAAAATAGTAGCTCAAGATGATGGGTGTTCAGGTATTCACTGTAAAGTTATTTCAACTTTTCTATAGGTTTGAATTTTTTATAATATGGGGAAAAGTCTGTTGAAAGTGATAACTGAAAATTTATATTAACAAAATGATTCAGTTTATAGCCAATGTGCCCTCAGTTTTATACATCTGAGATTTCAGAAAATCTTCTGATTCTTATATAAATCCAAGATATAGTCTGTTAATTTATGACTTTGAAAAGTGCCCAAGGAAGTATTGTAATCAATTCAACTTATTGCCTTCATAAGTTAAGAGTTTTGGTTATGTTCATTTATGTTTTTCTAATCATGGCTATGTCCCTGATAAAACTTTCTAATCTATACTGAAAAATTGTAGTCATTCGTGATGGTTAATGATAATTGTTTTTTAACAATCCATATTACTTATTGAATAGTATATTCTTACCTTAGCATTTCACCATGAGCGAAGCCAAAAAGTACAATCAACAGAATATATCAACAGTCCCTCCCTGTCTGTCTCTCTCTGCCTGCATTCCCATGTTTGTCTTCCCCGATTTCTTTCTTTTTTCCTGAGGCAGAGAAATTACATAGCTTAGTAAGCATGACATTTAAATGGGAGGGAATATGATCAACATTAGGGCAAGTTTAAAATTCTATAACTAGATTTATCTTCTTTTAGAATGAAATATCTAAGAAACTGCGGCACATTTGTGCCACTATATAACATAAAGTTGAACAATTTCTCTCAATTTGCAGAACTTTTGGTTTCTACCTTTGTCATCTAAGTTCTGAACAGTTTATTTTAATGTATTCCTTTTGTGTATGTAAAAGTTGTTCTTTAGTTTTTCCGTTAAAACAACAGAATGCACTCTCACATTAACACTTTTATAACCTAGGAAAAATGAATGGAATGCCTATCTGAAGTATACTTCTAACTTTCATTTTGTATTACTGACAATTTGTATCTTTGAAGGAGACTTGGAGTGACAGCACTATAGTAACCCCACTTCATCTGGGCCAATCTATAGAAAATGTTTGAAATCAGTGGAATTTCTAAGTTTTCAAAAGGTCTACACAGGTGTCAATAAATATGAGAAATGGTCTCAGAGTTCTGTGTAAATGAATAGGTTGTATGTATTTTAAGGCAGTCTTACAGGAACACATTGAGAGATCTGGCATTCTGAAAATCAAACATATGTCATATCAACATTCCTAGTACAAAGTATTTTGTTCATGTTTCTGCACTCTAAATAGCCCTGTGTAAAGGCACATCATTGAACCAAAGCATATGGAGGCAGCTATTCAGTTATGCTGAGCTATGCTGCAATATCATTTTGCTACTGCCTTACTCACCTATTTCTACACATTTGCCAATGGAAATTTCTGCTCTAGAAATTATACCGTGGCAAAGAGAAAAGTAAATACATGAGGTTTGATTCCATTTCTCAAGGCATATCAATATGAAACAGTGCTGTTGTCTGTTTCCTGCAACTGCTGAATCAAGAAAACATATGCACCTATGCCTTAAGGAAGGAGTAAGTCTTTAAACTGCCCTTTTTATTTACAATTACTTAATTACTTTATTTTGCCAAAAATAAAGGTCATTAAAATCATCTTGAAGCTTGACTTAAATTTCAGAAGTAGCCTGCAAATAGTTGTACAGTCTTTAACTATGTTCCATTTAACACATTTAATAGATGTAAAAGCTCACAAGTGATGATATAAAGGATAATTTACGCTTGCAATGCATTTTGTCCAATTAATAGATTGCCTGTGTGTTGCATATTTTGCATGACAAAAGAGCAGAATATTAAACTGCCATTCATAATGAAAATGCACTTTGCAAATTAAAAGTGCCGAAACAGAAATTTTTCACCCTGTTTAGGAAATAAACAGTCCTTTACCAATTAAACTGCATTGTAATAATTCTATGATTTATTGCAAGTTGTTTAACTTTCAAAACTCGGCTAACCCATATTAAGGTCACAATCCATCATGTCTTGCTTGGAAAGCCAGCAAATAATGGCTGTTGTATTAGCTGCTTTTGATGATAGTATGAAAGAAGTATTAGCACTTGTCAACAAAACTGCTTACAACATAACATTAGCATGCATGGGCTGCTGTACCTATTTATTATTCTGGCAGCTTCACACATATTGTTACAAGCTTATAAAACATTTTGTCGGGTGGAAACCGAATGTACACTGTTTGGTTTTCTGATAGACTGGCAGCATAAATGTCTGGGCTGACTTAGTTTAGTTTAAGTGTAAATAGAGACACAAATTCTTCAACCTGTTCTCTTATTGATACTGAAAAGTGCTGAATTATTCAGCATCCAACTCTTCTGTTTGTGTCTATCACAGTTATCAATTACCCATCAGTCTTCTTGTCAAAACAGAATGGATTAATCTGGCTGAAAATAAGACAAATAAATGGATACTATAACAGGGGTGTGGGGTTGCCAGACTGTCAAAGGGAAATCCAGGCAGTGACATTTGCCGTCAAAAATGGGATCTCTGGCTTAAGTGAGCAAATGATTCCCTTCGCGAGCCAAGAATGCACTTAGCTCACCGTAAGTAAATTAATCTGCCTTCTTCAACTGCTAATGCATTAGCACTGAGGTAATAGTTCCATTGCCGAAATTCCTTTATGTTTCAATAATTTTGGTCATTGCTATTGTTTCTCACAGGAAAGGCAGATACATTCAGATACTTTATCTCGGTAAATAAAAGGTTGCCTGGTAAATAAATGAATCCATTTAACAACGAAGTTATTGCTGATAGTTTTGTGCCACTTCATAGCTCTCAGCTGATGTGACACCAAGTAACTCTTTGCACAGATGGCTGGTGGAATCCATCCAGCATCTGCAAAGTCCATCCCTGTTTTCTTTCCCAAACATTTTATTTGGAAATCTTGTTTGGCAGACTTCCTGAGACTCTGCCTGGCTGTTCAAAGTACATATTTCCAATCTATCTCATTTGGCCCTTCTATAAAAAAAGAACCAGCAAAGTGCCTTCTGATTTGGCACAAAAATTTCAGCCACAGACTGAAGCAAATTTTAGGTTCCTGGCCAAAAATTTACAAGAGTTTTATCTTAGATGCTTCCATACTGGACTGTTTTACATAGTCATCATTAACATCTGAAGCCTTCACATCACGACAGGATCAAAGCCTCCCAATCTGTATCATCTGATAGCTTCACTTTGCCAAAAGTTCCCTCTTGTTCTTATTTTCCCAGACATTTCGTGTCCTAACAATTGCAGACACTGTACTTACTCTGGGGTGGTGAGTAATTTAAGGGCAGCTACCTGCTGGAAAATGGTTCCATTCACTTGATGATGAAGGAACAGATTACTTTAGAATGAATCATCATCTTTTTTCTTTTTCCAGTAGATTGTGTAAAGTATTTTAAGCATTTAAAAATAAAAAAAACCCTTCCTACATTTGGGGAGTTTCAAAGAGGTCATACTCAAAATTGAATTCTAGGTACAACTTCTGCTATCCTCTTAAAAGACTTAGATAGACTGGAAATTTCCATCTCACATTCCCAGAACATTATCTCAAATTTCTCCTCAATGTAAATCAGGTTCCCAGAACTTCAACATTAAAAAGAAATGTACTAATTGGCCCAGTCACAATTTACTTTTGCTTAATCTCATTTGCTTTGTATATAATCCCAAGGTTACTTCATAGAAGCACTGCTTGAAATAAGGCAGTGTTTTTATTACCAGTAGATTGTTTTACTTTATCTCTCTCTCCTTCTTCCTTTTTAAAGCAAATAACTCACTTATATGGAAAGGGAGCATTCTACAAAATTTTGCATGGCCTAAAAGTGTTTTGAAAGTTTTAATTTTTTTCTAGAATTAATTCTTTGCTACACTAGAAACTAATTTGATTGACAGGTGTGTATAATGAACTTGCTTCCAAATTCCAGATGTCATTTCCCACTCTTGAGGAACATTTCAAAGTATACGGTTGCCATTTCAGATTCAACTTGTCCCCATCTAAACATTCTCTCTCTCTGGTTCCCTTTTTCGAAAATCCCAATTAGTTACTAAATCCTGCAGTCTGCCTCTATAATATCTCTTCTGTTATTCTCCTTTCCATTACCACTATCAGCATGCTTTCATTCCACGCTGATTCATTTGGATATTCATGAATGCACCCGCTCACTTATTCAACAATTCTTTGAGCACCTAACATGAGTGGTCTCTCTGCCTGTAGTCCTTCTAACATTCTTCCCACCCCAGACCTCAGCCCTCATTCTGAAATGCCCTCCACCCATCCTACCCATTTTTAAATATCAGTTCAAATGACATCTCCTTGTACATTTTTCTTTCCTTCCTTCCTACCTTCCTTCCTTCCTTCCTTTTTTCCTTCCTTCTTCCTTTCCTTTTCCTTTCCTCTCCTTTTTTTTTTTTTTTTTTTTTTCTTTTTTCTTCTTGCTCTGTTGCCCAGGCTGGAGTGCAGTGCTGCCATCTCGGCTCACTGCAACCTCTGCCTCCAGGGTTCAAGTGATTCTCCTGCCTCAGCCACCCAAGTAGCTGAGATTACAGGCGCCATGCCTGGCTAATTTTTGTATTTTTAGTAGAGATTAGGTTTTGCTATGTTGTCTGGTCTCAAACTCCTGGCCTCAAGTGATTCACCTGCCTTGACCTCTCAAAGTGCTGGGATTACAGGTGTGAGCCACCTGCTTGGCCCCTTGTACATTTTTCTTATTATCTCACTCATATGGAATTTTTTAGTTCTTCAAGTCTGTTGAACATTTTTCTGTTTCCTTTATCATAACTTGGTAGAAATCTTGTCTCTGACACTTACTAGCTGTGTGGCTGTGGGCAAGTTACAGAAACAACGGAAGCCTCAGTTTCTCCTCTAAGACCTGAGATATTATCACCCCATGGGTTGTGAGTGTTAAATGAGCTAATGCATGTAAAATACTTAGAACAATGCCTGGCACACAGTGAATGATCATCAGATTCTTGCTTGTTATATTAATGCACACAGTAGGACTTGGAAACATATGTTTTAACCTTTGTGGGTTGAGAGGTAACAACTGTAATTGCCTTTGGTAAAGGGGCTTAAAACTATACTTATGAACCTCGGTGGCAGGCCTTGCAGGGTATAACATCCTGGGCTGAACAGTCTGGAGCCATGCTGTTTGGCTTCATATCCTGGCCTTTACCATTTGCTAGCTTTGTTTAAGTGGGAAGTAAGGCAGTTGAAAGTTTCTATACCTTATAGGTAGTTGTTAAGATTAACTGAAAGTAAAATGCTTAGCAGAGTGCCTGGCCCATAGCAAGACCTCCGTAAGTGTAGCTGTCATTACACTAGAAGAGTTCCAAAATGTTCCTTGATCTAATTTTATGTGGTGAAAAAGGACTAGTTAAATGAATGCACAATTCCCTGAATTACTGTCACATCTCCTAGGTCCATAAAATCTTAAAGAGAGTGTTTCAAAGAGGTTACACTCATTTTCTGGCCTTGTGTCTTCCCTCATACTCATCCCTCCCTTCCCTGCCCCACACATCTAGGAACATCCTCCCTGTTTACATCCATCTTTGTGAGTTTAAGAAACTTGTCCCTACCTCAGGCTTTCTGACTAACCTAGCCCTCAAAGATTTATCATCTAAATGCCTGAAGCATTTAGTGGTTTTTACCACAAAATTGAGCTCTTAATTATAAATTGTCTTGCAGTGTTTCCTCTGTGTTTGATTTGCCTCTCCAGAGATATTTCACTATCTTTCTGCTTCCTACCTCTCTTTTTTCAGGAATCCACAAAGCTCTCTGGATAATTTTCCTGGCCTGTCATGGTGACCATGCCACTTGTCCTCCAGGTATTAGCACAGGGTTCTGGTTCCAGCCAGGCTTCTGGGCTTGATTGTCTTTAACCTAACCATTAGAAGAAGGTCTTGCAGCATGAGATAGGCCCTTGCTATTCACCAAGTCTGTGTTTGTGCACCGGGAAGAATTTTCCTTCTTCGTAAACTATATTTCTACTACCTCTTAGAATAAACCATATCTTTATTGTACAGACAGCCTTACCTGATTGAAGCAGAATTATGTTGTGTGAGAAAATCATGGACTTGGAAGTATTCAAGTTTTGGGTTTGAATCTTGGTTTTTTGTGGGGAGGGAACAGGGTCTTGCTCTGTCATCCAGGCTGGAGTGCAGTGCCATGATCATAGCTCACTGTAGCCTTGAACTCCTGGGCTCAAGTGATTCTCTCACCTCAGCTTTCTGGCTAGCTGGGACTACAGGTGTGCACCACCATGCCTGGCTAACTTAAAAAAATTTTTTTCTTGGAGACAGGGTCTCAGTATGTTGCCCAGGCTGGTCCTGAACTCCTTGTCTCAAGCAATCCTCCCATCTCAGCCTCCCACATGGCTTGGATTACATGAATCTTGGTTTTGTCACTTACTGTGACCTTTGGCAAGTCACTTTTCTGAGTTTTGTTCAGGTATAAAAATATCAATACCTAGCTCACAGAGCAGACGTGGATTATGTGAGATAAATAACATAAAGTGCTTGACGAATAGTAGGGAGTAAACTTTAGGTACCTTTCCCCTCTAATTAATATGAAATCATATTAATAACATCAACAGTTTATCCATATTCTTTATGGTATCCATTGACACAATTATGATTACTCTATAGTTTTACATTTACATGGGGGTACATATGCTTCCATTTAACATTCCTCTTCAAATAATTGTCTGAGTAAAGTATATACTGGATCTTAATATTTGTAAACACAACTAAGTGCTTTGCTATGCAACCTAGCAAATCCAGAATCTAAAACTTACTAGTTGTTCAAAGTTGATAGGTATTGAAAATTATCTTTTACATGAAATACTGGTATCTTATCTTCTTCACATTTGAGGAAATTGGAGGCCAAAGGCTAAAATGTCCCTTGGTTAAAGGCACCCTGAGACAGCAACACCAACCTCTCCTCTTACTCCTCCTCAGCCTACTCAACGTGAAGATGACAAGGATGAAGACCTTTATGATGATCCACTTCCACTCAGTGAAGAGTCAATATTAATATATTTTCTCTTCCTTATGATTCTCTTTGTAACAGTTTTTCTCCAGCTTACTCTATTGTAAGAAAACAGTACGTAATATATAACATATAAAAAAAAAAAAAAAAAAAAGATAAAATGCAGGGGAGTGGAGCTACCATGCCCATGGCTTACCTTCCAATATTTGAATTCTAAATATGTATGTCAAGATAGTGAGGCAGTGTTTCACAAGACAGCTCACGAAACTTCCCTCTACAGCAGTCTCAATTATCATGCCAAAATGAGTCACATAACAGAACTTACCTCCAAATTTTTAATAAATCCCTCAGTGAACAGTTGTTCTGGTTGTGTATATCCAGACTTTGGTTGAGAAATGAGAGATGAATGGTTTAAAACTGAAGCCTGCTTATAAGCAGAATTTCTGAGTAGAGAAATCACAATAAAATATCTAATTCCTAGGTTCAAATGAGCAGCCTGTTTGAACCTACTTGCTTGCTTTCTCTCCTCTTTACCCCTTTCTCCCTTTCTTTTTTTATTTCCTTCTTAGCAGTCTGAATTGACCAAGTTCTAGGCCATTTATTGACAAGTCTGTTCCTAGCTACCAACACTTTCATCTTGTCAGAGGACAATCTAACCTCTTGAGTCGGAGTTAGCATGTGGGGGTCAAATTACCTCTATAAGCATGATACAAAGACAGGAAATTCAAAACTTAATATGACTGATATATGACTAAAATGACATATGATGGTAGAGACAGTTCTACCCTCATGGAATCACCTTTGAGTATAAAAGAGGTCTTGAGAAACCACAATTCTTACCATTGGCTTGGTGGGTGAGCGGCGAGGAGGCAGGAGATACTTTACTGTTTCCTCTTTAAACTCTTAATAGAAGGCTGTTGAGAGGTCCCGACTCAGCAACTTCCTAAGTTACTCAGTCCTTTAAAAAGTTTAAGTGTGATCTCAATTCTGCATAACACAGATCTATAATCTGTCTTCAATTTGGAAAGCCTAATCTTTAGAGAAACTGAGAGAATAATATCACAATAATGGTATCTCAGTTCGACAATGAGATTTTCTCCCATACAGATTAAAAACAGACCCTGGGAACAATCTTCAAGAACATTTTATTGTTTTGATGAGACAACAAAATATGAGGTTATCATAATAACAGTGAGCTACCTTTTCTTCTTCTGGCAGGAGGAGGTAAAGCAAAATATTTTCCAAAGTGGCAAAGTGAACAAGAGCTTCTCTTTGTCCCGTGTGTATAGTGTCCAGTTTCAGAAGTGGAATTCCCAGAGCAATGGTTTCTACAGCATGTTGTGAAGGAAGTTGATGATATAGCTTTTGTCTGAGAGTATTAGTACTGACAAGCTTATGATGGGGAACCAGGTCTCCTCCACTCCTTCTCCCTACTCTCTTTAATTTACCACACCGTAACCGGATAGGGCGCATGTGTGCCTTGGGGGAGTGGGTGGGTCAGGTGGGGTGGCACACACTGAACAAGCAGAGAAGATTCCACAGGAATCCTCTCAAAGGTGAAAACTGTTACATATGCATTACCTTGTTTAGTTTTATAGTAATTATCCCCTTTGTTTATAGAATATTCTAGTAGAACTTTGCCATTATGGTGATCACTCCATAGCTATAATGCATACATAGAGCAGATATGAGTTATGTCCCATAATTCTCTTGTCTGTTCAGTGTGCTAGGTATTGATATTTTTATATCTTAATGAAACTGAGTCTCAGAGAGGTTCAGCAAATTGCCCAAAGTCATTACAGTTAGTAGCAAAACCAAGATCCAAACCCAGAACTTTATGACTGCAAAGTCCATGCTCCTTCCACACAGTGTCAGGCTGCCTCAGTTGGTAAGGTTGATTGTAAAACAAAGATGTGTTTTATTTTAAGAAGTGAAAGATATACAGTTTGGAAGGAAAGTGGAAGGAATTTGGTCGTTTCTCTTCTCTCCTCTCTTTATTGTCCTTACCTTCTTCATTCTCTTCATCTTCACTTTTGCCATTCTGAGAATAAATAAGAAAGTTCATTCTTGCGGTAGAAAATGGTGGCAAAATATGCAGCTGCCTACTTAAAGAAATATGGGGGAAGCTCCTTGCCATTCACTTGCCATAGCAGCTGAAATTCCCACTATTAGAGAGTTGCTTCTTTGGGAACTTTGTGTACTTTGTCTCTAAAAGTTATCTTTGAATGTGGTAGTTTATGATGTTATTGACACCTTTTCCCAGGATTTTTGTGCCCAATGTAATCATCACAGAACATACTACTTTTGACTGGTAATGAATGAGCATAAAATGTTTAAACAAGCCCATTGTAGACAAAGAACAGAGCAAGTTCTTTGGGAAAGAAAATCTGAAAGGTGTTAGAATTCAGGAAGGAAGATCCTGGCATGCTGCTCTGTGGAAAGTCATCTTAATTTTATTTGCATCGACCCAGGGGAAATGAGGCATGTGCAGACCTTAAAATAGGTTTAATTTCAGCTTAGATGTCAGGAAGATGTCAGGAAACCTTTCCTGACTCCGTGACACCAGGTTGTGAGTCCTTGCCCTGAGCTTTTATAAATATCTGCACTTCCCTTTATCCAGTATGTATTTTGCTGTCATTGTCTGTCCAACTCCATCACTAGAAAATAAGTTCCTTGAGACCATTCATTCACTCGAAGAATATTTCCAGTGCCAGTGTAAAGTTCAGAAGAAAATACAGATTAAAATATCCCAAATAGTTGAATCTTTTTTACTTTTAACTTGGAGGTCCTTTTTAGCATGGGAAAAAGTCACACTCTTCTATTAATACTATAGGATTGTAGAGTTGAGTAAATAATGTGTAGTCATCTTTCAGTAGAAGGCAATGGAGATTTACCAGGAAAATATAAGGGGTGGGGGGTAATAAATATATTTTAAAATTTTCAAGGGAAGGCTAAAACTTCTTAGGAGTTTTTCATTTTTGCTAGGTTACTAAGAATGGAATTCATGATCTCACTACTGAGTCAAAAAATGTATAGATAGGTGTGTGGTTCAAAGTGTGAAAGATTTAAGGAAAAGCAAAGAAAGGAAAGTGCAAGAAATGGAATGTGCAAGTAGAATAATCATAAATGAGTGGGATTTTAGGGTATTGCTGAAATGCAAAAGAGTATCAGATAAGAAGCTACTTGACAATGATTACTTAGAACCAGCAACCTTTCCAAAGATACATTAAGAAGCAAACAACAAAAGCCTCTCATTCAGAAGAATTTTTTTGAGAAGTTGCCAGCTCATTACCTGTCTGGAATGACAAAATCTCCTCTTTGTCCTGATCAGTGAAATTGTGTCCTGATTTGACACAATTAAACCTCTGCTGGCCAGATTCTGTCACGGGACCCCATAATTCATTGTACTTAGTAATCACTTGGCAAATTATCATGGTCATCAACACAAATGGAAATAGATTTGCCTAGAGGAAAGGTCACCAGTGAATAATAGCCTGTAGACCAAAGCTCTGTAACCTGTTGCAAGTCTGAGCTACTGCTTGGCCTTGGGTCATTCACATAGTAATTCCTGGCAACTCATCTCTTGCTGTAATACAGAACATAGTAGAAAGTGGATGTCAGTCCATAGACCCCATTATTGGTGAGGTGGGTTGGGGGAGGGAGGAGAAGTTGCTGACTGGCAGAAAGGCCTTGCTGCAATGTGGATTTACCTCTAAGGAAACCAACCCATCAGCATGAACCTGACAGCAGTGTGCACTGTGGTGCTCTAATGAACAACCCTGAACTACTTTTTTTCCCCTCTCTGTTAAGTAATCCTGCAGGGATTACAAAGATGCTTCTAAGATTTCTATTTTACTTCCTTAAATAAACCTGCAATTTCAGCCTGCTATGAACCGTTGAAATTGCCATTTTCTAGGTAACAAAGGGTTGCATATAGGCAATTTTACATGATTCAACCTAATTGTTAAATGGTCATGCAGATTTGGTGCTATAATATAACTGTAGGAGGAAAGAAAGAATGAAAATGTGAACACCAAATATCTTATTTTTTTTTTCCTAAGGAAGCCCGATCGGGTTAAAAGAGAAGGCAAATTCCTTTTAGCTGCAATTATTATTTGTGGAATATCTAATCACATGATGCTGTGAAGTGCACACAATACACAGAAGACACCAACATTACCTTTGAGGAATTTATCATCTGTATGTGAGGATTTGGGTAAATATAGAACAAAAACAGTGTTTCCATTTTCCCACCTAGTAGACAAAAATGGCTGTATTGTAAAGTGCACCTAATCTCTCACAAAGTATACTGATGCCAGTGCCAGCCCTATATACCCAGAAATATCACCACTGGCCTTATTTTGCTGCCTGCTACAATCCCCTTCCACCCCACTATATTCTAGATATATTAGCCTTCTTTTCTGGACTGATCATGTAATTTGCAAGACCAATGTTTGGCCTCTTGTTAAAAATTTAAGAATTTCATGATGGTGACAGCAGAGCATTAAACTGGAGCCCCTTAAGCATGGGGGCATGTGTAACACCCAGGTTGCATGCCCATGAAGCCGGTTTTGCTTCTTTCTGTTTCTCACATATACCAAATTCATTCCCACCCCAGGGCTCTGATACCTGCTGTTCTCTCTGTTTGGAATGCTCTTCTCATGGCTAAGGTCTCAGCTCAAATGCTTCTTCCTCAGAAAGGCCTTCCTTTACAACTCTGTTTAAAGAAGGCTTTTTTTTTTTTTTGTCACTCTATGTGACATCATATTATTTTGCTTTTTTCCCCAATATTTTGCTCTGCTGGGGTTTTTTTTTGCTAATTTATTTATAGACTTATATAAGTTATCTATTTCCCCTCCATTAAAATGTAAATTCCACAACAGGAGGACTTTATCTTGTTCACTCTGTCTTGTTCAGATGGCTCCTAAAACAGTACTTGGTATGAGTGGATGTCCAGTAAATATGTTTTTGATGAATAAATGAACAAACTAGATTATTTACAAGATATTTCTAATTTATAAAAAGTCTTCACTGGTCTTCAGGTTTTTATGTTTTCCAGTTGACTCAGCTAATATACACACATGCACACCAACACACAAATGAACCAATGACTGAAGTTCAAAACTTTAGCCAATCCAATCCATCAGAAATGGAACCCTCATTCGGCTGTGATTACTAAGTGATTTATCTTTAGAAATCATACTACATTTTAAAGATCAACCAGCTTTTAAACTTAATTCTACTATGGCTCTCATAACTCAACAATTTTAAAGTAAAAGTCCAAAGTTGGCATATATTAAAATGTTGATTGAAAATATCTTGTAAAATAATTTCTAAGAAAATATGGTAAATGTTTTCATTGCAACTATGCCTATTGTTGAAAACAGAATATAATTATTAAGACATTATTACATGCTATGAGAAAACTGAATGCAGCTATAATCTTCCACAAAGTTAATATTCACTTTAGAGTAGTTATATAACAAAAAAGTCAAAATAATTATACAAGGGCACAAAAACTAGTACTTTGACACCCTGGCAGAAATTGCTATCATGAAATAACCTTGGTTGAATTAACTGGACACTCATGTTAGATTACAAAGCCTCCTGCAACATACTAATTTAATTGTATCTTTTGAATTTAAGAGTCAAAGATAATGGCCCCCTAAAACTTGACTTTGCTTTTCATGGCTCAACTGGTTCTGGCTAGAGAGTTGGCACTGCATGCAAATCATCTTTTTTGGTGGTTTCATACTTTATAGCTACAATTAGAAATTAACAAAACAAGTTATAAGCACTGACTGTTGAAGACATTTCTACATATCCAATGAGATATGCAATGCAAACTAAATAGAAGAACATTTGCAATTTAAAATGTAATTCTCCATAATGAAAATGTAAAGCAGTCGTTCTGTTTTATTCAGCATGGCAGGTTAGGAATCCCCGTGAAGCTACACTGAAGCAAAGAGTAGATTAATAATTTAATTTGGTTCAGAAGTGTGCAATGGGGCACCACAACCTTTTATTCCGTAACCAGCTGCTGACCCTAATATGGACGAACCAATTAGACATCTCTATTTCATTGTTGGGTGACCCATCTAAAACTCACCAGGAATTTTCATTTTCAACAACACTCAACAGTCTGAAAGAATCCTAGTTATCCCCCTGGTGGAGATGGTTGATTTGATAGAAGCACACAAAGGAGTTCAGCAAACAGGGGAAAAAACTGCAAGATCATTTTAGACTGTGTTCTGTAAAAGAACATCTTAATATAATGAGCCTTTTTTCAGTCTCCATTGGCAGAACATCAGCCCTCTCAGATAACCCCACACAAAGCAAATACTATTCGTCTGAAGTTACATTTGCTCCTTGTTATCACAACTTATGCCACTTAATTCATTATTCAACGAATTCACTTTCTTGTTTATTAGATGCAAGGTAGCCGCTTATCCCTAAAGGCCATGTATGCAAAAGACTGCTTGTAATCCTGTCACTTCAAACCTCTCTAGACTTTTACATTGCTTCAGGAATTAAGAGGAAAGAAGCAAACAATTTAGATTTATTCCTGATGATATTAAATCTGTACATGATGAAAGAAATAAGAAAGAAATGCTAACCTGAAATTTGTTGATTTGGAGAGTGGCTTCAGATGCTATCTTTACATGTAAAAGTTAGTAATTCACTTGCTTCTCATATTGAACACCTTGAAACATTCTTCTTACATTAAAGAGGAATAAATAAAATGCATTTTTTTTGTATAGGTTGTTTGCAAAAAAGAAATAATGTAATACAGTGCACCAACTATATTTCAAAGATGCAGGCCAACTCGACATTTCATGTGCTGAAAACAGGTATTAAATATACTTTATAATCTGATATCTGATATGTTATTGCATTTGGGTACCACTCTCTAAGTATATTTAATGTTGGAATAAAAACTAAATTGAAAAGTTTTTTCATTATGGATATTTTAAGATTCCTTTTGGTTGTCATTAACAAGACATGATAAATATATTCTGTATAATATAAAGCAATATGACTATTTGAACTCTTCACACAACATAGTATAATGGTCACAGATATTTCAATTTGATTCAGTAATCTTATGCTATTAAAATCATTAAAATGTAAATGAATTACTGAATTAAACACACTTTCACTGTACTCTTAGCACAATTAATATTGTATAAAATTATCTGCATAATTATACACAGTATGTTTACATAAAACAGCCAGGAAAGAGCTACAAATCAGAGGCTGAGTGTAAAATATTTTAAGCTGTGTGCTGAAGTCTTCTAAATATGGAAATCTAAGTGGTTGTTTTAGTATTGGTGCTTTATGTAACTGCAGACTGTTCTAAATTTCATGCTTTACTTATTTAAATGCTAAATAACTCTATACCTATTTTTAAAATTCTCATAAATATATATACATGTACATATATGTGTGTGTGTGTATATATATATATAGAGAGAGAGAGAGAGTGAGTGTATTTTAAACCTGTGGGCATTATTCACAAAACTAAAAGGAAATTATTTTCTTCAATTAATTTACATTATGAGTTAACTATTTGAAATTTAGCATTAGTTCATCAACAAAAGCCACAATGAGCATTTTAGTGCAGCATAGGATATACAGATATGCCTAGGACAAAAGACTCAACATCTCCAGAAAACAGGAACCATTTACAGGGAATCTCCTTTTATGAATAGAATTGTGACTAATAAAATAATGTTACAAAATTACCTGCAACTATTCTAAGGAAAGAAATACTCTTGAATGCTCACATACCTAGCAACTGTGGATATTATTGTAATTATTGCCATTCTTCACAAGCATCACTCATATTACTATAGTGATGAACAGACTGATTCACCTGAATAATTAACCTTTACTACAGCATAACTACCTTCAGTACAGATTAACGTTTTCTATTCAGCTGAAGACATAAACCTACATGGGAAATCACACTTATTAAAAATGCTGTAAAAATCAATTGTTTCCTACCACTCTGAGGAATTAGTATCAACAATTAATTTGTGCAGTATTTTTAAAAGCTTGTATTCATCTGTCTGTGCCCATTAAACAAAAACAGAATAGAGCAAAATGAAATTAACAAAGAATGCTAATAAAATACAACTTTTCTGTTGATACCTTAGATATATAACTTTATTCATTATTGTACAACTCTTGGTTTTTTACATGTGGGAGATTTAAAAAGTCACCCAGTGATTTTTATAGTGCAACCGTATGCTAGATAAAGATATTTAAGCTGTCAGTATAAACTGCTTCTGTTTTCATTTTGCATTTAATTTCAATGCCAGACTCAAGGCATAAATTTTTCATCACCTGCAATGCTATGAATAAAAGATTAAAAAAGGAACTGAGAAGAAATTCTAACACATGCGGTGCATGCAGCACATTGTGCAGACGCAGTATTCATAACTAGATGTTTAATTTCCATCTTTTTTCACATCAGGAACATTATTATTTGGGTTAATACATCATGGAGCTAATTTCCAGTATTTTAGCTTTGCAGAATTCAAGTTTACCTAGTTTGAGCCAAATAGGCCATTCATTCCACTTGAAATCTGAAGCATACGCCCTAAGATTTACATGCTACTTTGTTAGCACTGCAGGGTTCTATTACTCTCATATTTCTAGAAAGGGAATATTTCAACATCATATATTTTTGTTTGGTTCCATGAAATAGCATGTACATTAACCTTGCCTCAAAGTTCAAAGAACTAAGAATTACTGAAATGGTCCCGCCTAATATCAGTTCCTCATTAAGGCTTGCTTCATGCTCTCTGCCGAAAGATATCATCAATCCCAAGAGGTAAAGTTATGAGCTCAGTGTTAAGGCATTTTTTATTTAGTACTTAGGACTGTTTTCTGTAGCACAATGCATCTTCATTGTCACTTTATTAGCCTCCGCAGGACTCACAGACTAGAACAATTTCTAATTCTTGCCAATAGACTCTCAGTGAGCAAGAGATGCGTAAGAGCCGTTCCTAATCTCATCAGGAGGGCCTTGGGTTTATTAGCCTTGCCATTCTGAAACTTCACTTTCTCAGGGCAGTCAAGAGCCTGCTGAGGACTACAGGCCTATTGGGGACAGCAAGAGTTATTCCCTTGGAGATTAGTGGCTTCTAATAATGTCTAGCTTATTGTCTTTGGCTCTAATTACTCAAACTAATTTTTATGGTTATTGAAATTAAATATATGGAAAGCTTTGGAAAAAAGTAAACCAAACCATATTTTGATACATTATTATCAACGTAGTATCCAATTAGCTCAGTTGGTTAGCAGATAGTGCTAATGAGACCTAGGTCATTGGTCCAATTCCACAGGGGCCAGTTAGCTTTACTTTGTTCTGTGGTCACAGACGGATACCTCATCCTATCCAGCTGTCTTAAGTGCTATTGGTCACCAAAATAACCAAATGAGAGAGCATGGATGGATTAGTGTAAATCCACCTCTACAAGTAGGCTCTAGAGGGCATCAGCATCATTTTTTGTGACAATTGTACAAAAATGACGTGTTTAAAATGAGACTTTTTGATTTTTTTGCTTATTGTTTATGACTGTAAAGCAAATAATTTATATCTTCAAAACATTTAATGGGTTTTAATGAGCTAGACTTCGTAACATCTCTATGATATTGACAAGTTTAATTAAGCTTACTTTACAGATGAAAAAGCTCAAAACTGAGAGGTTAAGTCACTTGTCTGAGGTCACATAAAATGTCAGGGGTATTTCTCAGATTAGAATCCTGGTCTTCTGTATCTCATTCCATTGCGGTACCCATGAGAGTGCTCTGCATCTATGGAAACAGCCTGAAGTCACAGTAATATGCCACTATATTATCACATTATTTTTCATTATGCTAGAAGACACAGCTTAGCGAAAAGGCACAGTGAGTCAAGGATTACAGATGTATTTCTCTTTAAGCAACACAAATGTATGGAAATTTGGATTTGCTGAACAGATAAATTAGAAAGTTTCATGTATCACTTAGTCTGTGCTACCTCATATTGTTATTAATCATTTTTTTTTGCATAGTCTAACTTCCCAACTAGACAGTAAGCACAGGGACCATGTCTTATATCTCTTTGAATCCATAGTAGACATTAATAAATATTTAGTCATGACAATGGCATTTGATTGGAAGGGGATAGGAAAATATATGACTGTGGACCCTATGGAAAGGGTAAAATAGGGGAAGAGATAAGCATCATGACATTGGGAAGGCATGGATTTTTCCTATTGGGCCTGTGTCATTGCAGCGATTTTAGTTTGATGTATTATACAAACAAACTTTATAAGAGTGCCTAAAACATACCCTAGATACCAAGCATGAAGAGGCCTTACAGAGATGATGTACTTAAGGAAGATGCCTAACCAGCAGTGTAGGAGAGGCAGCTTGGCATAGCTATGGAAGGTAGAGATGTCACTCTGTGCAAGCCTGCACCACACCATCAATGGAGACACGGTGTTGTGTGAAAATTAGTTGCTTAGTATTGTGGAAGAGAAAACCACATGATGGCAGGGGAGAGGGGCAGAAATATGGTTTTTATTTTTTAAAATTATTAGTCATAAGATATTTTTAAATTGTATGCTTTTCTTATGCCTGAGGTAACCTTGTTTAGGAGAAAGTTGATTTACTTAGAACTTTTCAGAATTATGGCTTTTTTTTTTTTTTTTTTTTTGAGACAGGCTCTCACTCTGTTGCCCAGACTGGAGTGCAATGGCATGATCACATGGAACCTTGACCTCCCCGGGCTCAGGTGATCCTCCCACCTCAGCCTCCTGAGTAGCTAAGAGTACAGGTGTGAGCGACCATGCCAAGCTAATTTTTGTATTTTTTATAGAGACAAGGTCTCATTATCTTACCTAGGCTTGTCTTGAAGTCCTGAGCTCAAGTAATCTGCCTGCCTCAGCCTCCCAAAGTATTGGGATTACAGATGTAAGCCACCACACTTGGCCAATTATGGTAATTTTGTAAGTTAAAGTATACCTGTAAAGCTTTGTTCCCTTCAGGTAATTGGCTTGAATTTGATTTTGTTAGTGAAGGATGAAGTCAAGGACCATTGGGGTTGCTCTGTAAAATGAGGAGCTGTTTGGGAAATAGGTCTTAACACCAATGTGATTCAAGAAAGAAATGGCAGACACAGCAGAAAACTCAAGATATAATGTGCATATTCTCCACAGATGGACCATCAACAAGTTTTTCATTTTAATGCAGTCATCTCTTTACTATCCATGTCTCTATTATTAAATCTCTGGTATTGGGGTTCCTCAAAGAATAACCTTCTGAGCTCTATGGCCTGATCTTATCACTAACTCCTATAGCAGTTAGGATAATCACTATCTTTTCTTGTATATGAATATTCTGTGCAAGGTTATTAGAAAATGTAAATTCACTGCTCAACTTTGTTAAAAGCTAGAAAAAATTAAAATCATGTAATGCTTATTCTCAGGTGAAATATAGCACTCACTTTTATGCTGCACAGATTTACAGTATAATTACATAGGCAATATAGTTTAATTTTCATCTTCTGATTTTTAAAGTAATATTAATAAATTCGTGTTTGATATTATTTGAGCTTTGATGATAATTTGCCTTCTTCAACATATGAGGAAATGTACTGAACACCAAATATATCAGGGATGGCTTCTTCCTGCCAGATTAGTGCTTATCAACCTAGGAGGCTTCCAGGGGCCATGAACCTCCTGAAAGTGTTGGCAAGTTCTGGAGGTAGATACGTATGTTACATGTTTCTAGGCAGAGCTCTTCTTAGAACTTCAAAGGAGTTCCTGTTTCAAAAGAGAGGTAAGAACCACTACTCTAAATTTTTATCTTGTGTTCACTTGTAAGAAGTTAATATTCATCTCTCTGTGACAATTAAAGATCTGTCTACCTACCTATCTATCTCGTTCAATTTAGTTGTTTTATAAATTTTTTGAATACTCAAATAAATGAAAAAATGCTGTATTTTCTTTCTAAAAAGAAAAAAAAGGACACGTGACAACTAAACAATTTACACCAATTACAATATTTCCATATGGAGTACTGGGAGAGATTAACAGGGGCAGTTAAAGAAATGTCTTTCCTTCAGATATTTAAGATAAAAATAAATACTCTCTATAAGAGACTTTAGATGTAGTTCTTTCTAGGAAGTAGTTTGCTAGACTAGAACTCTTGGCGTCCTTTCTAGGTTTATGATTTCTTCATTACATGCTTCCAGGACATGTCAGATAATTACTTGTATTGTCAATCAAACACATCACTTCAGACACAGACCATGCTTAACCTATATTTTAAAAAAGAAAACCTGTTTGAACCAAAATACTCCAAACACACATACAAACACATACACTGAAGATCAGATGTTAGAGAAATGAATTCTGTCTAGATTCGTGCCATCAACTTACTTAGTTCTCAAAAGCAAGTTAATCTTGCCAAAAATCATTGAAATGTGTTTTATTTTACTCCCAATTGCCCTAAATTTCTTAAATGCAAAAAATTGGATTTGAGGTTAGTCAAGAGGGTTTCTCAACATATCTAAGATGATTTTAAAAATTATAGATTCTTACATATCCCAGGTCTATACAAACAGAATTGCTAGAGAATAGCCTTGAGAATCTATAGTGTAACAAGAGACTAAAGTGACTTACGATCGTGCAAGGTTAGGAAATCTGAAAGGACGTGATATTCTCAGTCTCTTAAGATTTTTGGCATTTGGCTAGTTGGTACGTGGTTTTCTTCTGAAGATCTTCAATATACAGTATTATATAAGTCTTTCCAATTAATTTTACCTAAAGGCTGGGAGAATACATTTCCAATCATGAAATGAATTGCTAGTGAGTATGCAACATAGAATTTAAGGAGTTAGTTCAAAATTCTCTTGTCAAGAAATTTAAGGAATCTAAATAAATACAAACACACAAATGTGGGTATTTTTAAATATAAAAAGAAATATGTATGGAGCACGTGTATGATGTTTAAATGAATAACAGCTTTCTTTGTTGTCCTTTAAAAATCAGTAGTGATTTCAAAGGCATTGATAAGCACAGGGTCAGCATCTTTTTTCAGTCATGCTCTTGGGGAAACATTAAATTAATATGCTCTTCTGGACAACTGTTTCTATTTGGATGTCACAAAAAAGTTTTTAAATCAAAAGAGGAAGAGGAAGGGTATTGGTGGAAATTTATAAAAGGTTTAGGAGAGTTTTTTTTTTTTTTTGATTAACAAAACTGAGAGTCAAGACGCCTTCTGTTTCTAATCATTTTTCTATTAACTTGGACTTCTTTTCCCCTAACCTGAAAGTGGGAGGTGAAGTCTTATACTTAGTTCTGTGGAGGCATTTGCCAATAGAATAAGGCATTTGCCAATAGAATAGAATAATGTGGAGGCATTTGGCCACTTGGAGAATAGATCTATGGCCAAAAACATTGTTAACAGTAGATATTTTTGCCTTGGGTTCTGTTTTTCCCCCAGCAACATCAATAGTATATTTAAAATAATATACACTTATATATAAAGGAGTAACTATAAATATAGAAGTAAATGCAATTTTAGTGACACATAAAATAACTCTTTCTACTAACAAATACTGATGTTTTAGAAACAAAAGTATGTGATTTCAGGTCTAGATCACTGAAAAGTGATTGCAACTAAGCTACAAAGCAATACCAGAAGTTTTAAAGATGACCTAATGGTAAAAAGACAACTTTCTTAGTTTCTAAAAGGTAGTGACTAGACAGGATAATCTAATTCCAGATTGTTCTATATGCTGTAAATGCTACAGAATGGTTGTTATTGCATAAAAATGAACCACTTTATTATAAATAGAAGATTGCTATGCCATTTTGGGGTAATCTCTCATGACTCAATTGGTAGCTCCGTGCTGGTTGGTATGTAATGTAGTTCATTAAATTATTATTTAAGGTAAAATGCTGAATTGTTCATGTAAATTCAACTGCCCCTTTTAGTAAAGTATGCAGATTAACTTTTCCCAATTTGGTCCACTCCGGGGAGTAACTTTCAATTTTGCTATGTAGTTAAGTGATTTTTCATTTGTAGTGTTATATGAGCATTATTAAGAGAATTCCTGCAGTTACAGAACTCATACTTGGAGTTTCTTCTAAATTTTGTGTGCCAACTTATTTAAATTATTAAGACTGAAATAGCTTTGATCTCAGATCATTTTATAATCATTTTATCTGTAACAGGGAAGTTTGGCTCTACTGTTTCTTTACAGTAATTTTGTTATGCACCAAATTCAAGATTCACACTTTCAGTGAATTGGAAAGTGATCATCTTCCCAGTTTATTTGTAAGCCTGTAGGCAACTTACTAGTAAGGTGAATTTTAGAATGCCCTCAGTAAGAATGTAAAATAACTCATGAAACACACAGTGTATTGTGTAACACTACTGTTAAACAAATTGCCTAAGTTTCAGGGAGACTTAACATGCTTGCCTGTGCTCTCCATGTGGATCCCTAGCAGTATTTTCCTCTATAGTCTATTAGCAAACTGGAGACTCAATGTTTTAGACTCCTGAGAATGACTTTTTTGTAGTTTCCATTATACAATAAATTGTTTTTCAACATACTTTTTTGGAGTGGTTCATTTATTTATATGACCTCAAGCCTTGGGAAAGATTAAATTAAAAATAAAGTTTTACATCAGCTTCATTTTTAATCGTTTTTTGGTGCCTTTCTCCTGCAGTAATCTAATGTATGTTATCTTTAAAAATATATCATATAAATACATTACTATGCATAATTATTCTAAGCAGTAGCATTGCTAATATTTTTATATTTATAATTATTTATTCCCTTTTATAATTATAATTCATTTTTGAGTGAATTATAAAGTCACTCAGCATGCCATTAATGGGTCATGTGGCTGAATATCCTAATTTGTCCTTGTGACTTATAATTAGTTTAAGTAGAAGTTCAATATAAAGTATTTTGAAGTTTATAAGAATTATCTTTTCTGTTACATGCATGTCCATAGATATAAAACTCAAAGATTTTCTTTCTTTCATAATATACTATAATATGGTTACAAGTGCATTGAAATTCATCTTGTTAGAATGGTAGTAATATATCCCACCAGGACTACTGTTCCTAGTAGCAATTTAAAATAATTATTGTGAGACTTGATGCTAGACATCAGGTTTGCAATAGAATTACAATGAGGGAAGTGTATTAGAGACAAAACATTGCTGGAAGAAAACTTCATAATGGCGCAATTTGGAACTAAGCCTCAATTTTACAGTAATAGATTCTCTTTATGATGGCACAAAGGAGTGAATGCACTTAGCAAATTTAAATCTATTATTAGTCACACTTTGTGGATTGCAGTGCAAAAAGGAGAAAAGAAATTAGCTTTTTAAGTATGTTCTTACATAAAACAGGTTCCAGTAAGAACAGTCTTATATAAAATCTCCTTGTTAGAGTTCAGAAGCACTGTCAGTCTTCATAACATCAGGGAGTTGTCCAGGTTTAAAAGTCTTTCCAAAACTAGTTCTGGAGGTCTCTTATTTCAGATGATAAGTTTCCGAAGTCAGAATATGTTCAACATCAGTATATTTCTTATTTACAGAAATACCATATAGAACAAGAAAGACAGTTAATTTGGTCTCTGCTGCTTATTGTAATTTTTCTTCTTGAATGAAGAGGTATTTGTAGTTCACATTAGTACTATATCTGCCTTTAACATGATTTCAATTACAGTGAAGAGAACTCAGCAGCATTAAGTCGGTATGATGTGGCACTCAGCTAAAGTAACAGGAGTTGCAAGTGGCAATTTTGCAAAGGAAAACAACAGCAAGAATTCGATAACATTTTTAGTATAAAATCAAAACACCAAAAATCTAAGCTTCCATTTTCAAGTTAATTAAAATGTTATATTTTTTGTTTTAATCATGGTCCATTTTTCCTATCTCATCTGAAAATAATACAGGGTAGAATATTTGATAACAGCAAAATTCAGTTTTAAAATAACATGTGGCCAGGTGCAGTGGCTCACACCTGTAATCCCAGGACTTTGGAGGCTGAGGTGGGAGGATTGCTTGAGCCCAGGAGTTCGAGACCAGATTGGGTAACATAGTGAGACCACCATCTCTACAAAAATATTTAAAATTAGCTGGGCCTGGTGGTGCGTGCCTATAGTCCCAGCTACTTGGGAGGCTGAGGTGGGAGGAAAACTTAAGCCCCACAGGTCAAGGCTGCAGTGAGTCAAGATTGCACCATTGCACTCTAGAGCCAGGGTGATGGAGTGAGAGTCTGTTTCAAAAAAATTAATTAAAAATAAATAAATACATACATACATACATACATACATACATACATACATAAAATAACGTGTAATCTTTCCATAATATTATTGACTGGATACATAGGGATGCAGCTGTAATCCTTAAGAAATATTAAATAAAATTCCTGAGATGTTTCACTTAATTATTTCTCTGTGAAAAAGAATGAAAACACCCAGTTGCATTGAGAAAGGTCGACATTAAATAAAAATAGATGTTGGTAGATTGAGAGATAAGAAAACAAGAACAAACTGATAATGGTCACCTTTAAAATGAAGTTCTACATAGCCTAAATAGGGTAATTATAAATAAATAAAATAGTCTAGTCTCTTCCCTAAACCAAATTTATTCTTTCTCAGGAGCTCTCCATCTTAGTGAACCAATCTATACTGTTGTCCAAACCAGAAACCTGTGTATCATCCCTGAACATATCTCTTTCCTCTCTCACCCAGCCAGTCTCCAAGTTCTACTTCCTATTTCACAAACATGTTCATTTCCATCTATTCCCACTGCCACTGTCCTAATTCAAGCCACCATCCCATCATTTCTGTATAGTATTAAACAGTCTCCCGGTTGGATTTTTTCCTTCCCTGATTCAATCTGTTCTCCATGTTACAGTAGGACAGATCCTTCTGAACTATTTCATAAAAATGATAAAGGAAAATACTAATAAATATGAGTGTATAAATTTCTTTTCAAAAATCTCCTCAGAAGAAAATACCCAAATAAAATAAAATATGTCATAAAGTGGGAAAAATATTTGCAATACATATAGCAAGGAGTTAATGTTGCTAATCAATAAAGAATTCTTACAAATCCTAAAAGAAATATAGGCAAAGGAATTAAGCAGCCAATTTACATAAAAAGAAAATGGATTATAAGAATATAAAAAGATGCCTAACTTCATTCCTAAAGGAAATGCAAATTAAAATTAGATATTTTTAACCTATCAAATTGAGAAAGATTTAAAAGTTTGAAAATGTGGGGAAAAGAAGCCCTGTCATATACTATTGATGGGTATATAAATTAGCCTAGCCTCTTTGAAAGGAAATTTGGAATATATGATAAAATTTAAACATTTTTATCTATATAAAAATTTAAATAATAGTTACGTTTAATCAGACTTTTATACTTACAGAGATATACTCAGAAATATTAGTATACCTACACAAAGATAAACAAATATGCAATAACTTTTACATTTTAGTAAAAATGGAAGATAAATATTCATCAATTTGGTTTCAGTTAAATAATTTATGGGAACCCATATCATTCTGGAATATTAGGAAGTGGTTAAAAAGAGTAAGATGGATCTTCATGTAGTCATATGGAAAAATCACTATGTTATATTGTCAAGTAGAAAAAGTAAGAGAACAGTTTGTTCAATATGCCTTATTTGTGTAAAGACGTATATGTTTGTGTATCTATGTCTCCTTATTAATTTAACGGTACATACACATCTCTCATTGATGGAACTGGTGATGAAGGGCTTTCTAAGTGAGGGCAAGAATGTAAGCACAACTGTGGGGGTGGGGGGGCTGTATGAAGTGGAGATATAGTTTCCCAGAAAATTTATTTCCTTCTTTGTGCCCCTCAAAGGGAGACACAGTCTTCTCTACCTCCACACCCTAGGCTTACTCCATTTCAGACCCAGTCTAGTGTTACCATGCTCCCTAGAAATGGACACCCAGAAGCCAAACTAGAAGAGGTTCCCATTGTCCTCTATGAAGCTTAGGACAGAAACATTCTGAGCTATACATGCTGCCCCAAACTGTTCAGCTTTCAGGGTGGTTTTGTTAGGTTCTAGACCACTAGGTACTTCAGAAGTCTTGAAAGAAATATAAAAACCAAGACATCCAACCAGAAAAAAAATAGCATAGGAAGACCTACTGGTTTTCTAAATCTAGATGTAGCAACACAAATGTTCTCTGACTCATTTTTTTCTTTCAATTCTGGTAACCAAGTTCTCAAAGATTCTTCCTACCAAATGGTCTGTCAGATGTGCCCCTTTCACTTCACCTCCATGACCCATCTCCTGAACCTAGGCCTCGTTATTTCCTGTTTGGAGAAACATTTGACCTCTTACTTCATTCTTTCCCATTTAAGATCCATTTTCTCCTAACACCTGTCCGAACAGGATTCGTGTGTTTTGGCACTCCTGCTTCCACTCCATATGCTTTCTACATTGGTGATCATTTGCTCCCATTTCTTCAACAATCATCTGTACATGAATGACTCCTGAGTGTATGTTTTAGTCCGAATTTTCTTCTGAGTTTCCAACAGGAAACTCAACACATCCCCAAACAAACTTGTTGCCTTTCGCCAAGACCTTTTTCTTCAATGTCTCTCTCTCTCTTTTTTTTTTTTTTTTTTGCACTATTGTTTAACACATTTTTACAAATTCTTACACCAAAAGTTTCCAAATTGCTCTCTTTTTATGCCTGTTGCCCTGCAGAGATTCTAGTCCTCAGCATCTCCAGCTTGGATACGTCCACTTTTGTAACTACTGTTTTCCAGGCCCGCAGCATCTCCACCTCCGGACCATCCTCAGATCTGCTAGGATAGCCTCATAAGAAGAAGCCTCAGTGAATTACCAAAGTACAGAATATAGGGATCATTGCTACCTGAATCTAGTTGAGGTTACCAGTCTTAACTCCAACCACACTGTTCTTTTCTTCTGCCTTCTCACCATAATGAACCACTCTTTATTTTCAAACTGTGCCAAGTTTTTCCATATCACAGTGCCCTTGCCAGTGCAATGTCCCCATCCCAGAATATGCCTCTCCCACATCTATCTGGCCAATTTCTATTATTCCTCTTATTCAATCTCATGAGTCATCTTTTAACATGCTATCTTTTCTCTCTGCCCACAAGCTGAATTGATTGACTGTTCATCTGCATTCTGATAACACATTGAACACACATACAATAATGTGTTCTGATCAGCCGGTTAGGATCGTTACTACTATGTGATTGAAGCACAAAGTTGGTTCAGTGGCCAAACTTTAAGTTCAATCGTTAAACAATAAGTTCTTTGATTTCTTGAGTGCCTAGCACCATGTTTGGTACATGGTAATCTCTTAGTACATGTGTGTTAAATGAATGAATAGATAACCTTCTATGGCTTTGTTTTTCTGCATCGAAGTTAACTTTGTCAGACTGGCAATTAAAGAACTCTTTCAAATTGTCTGTTCCTTTCCCAGTACAATTTTTTCTTTATCTTTCAAGCCTCAGAAACAGGACTTCATGCCTCATGTACATCATAAATATCTTTTATTTGCATTCATGTCTATTTCTGAACTTTTGCTTACACTATTCCCCTTACTTGGAAAGAGTTCCGTCTCCCAACTGTATAAAAATCTAAGTACCTGTCTCCTCTCAACATATAACTCTCTGCATTTTATAGAGGTTGTGTACTAATTTTGCATTCCCTTAGATCTACGTAGTTTATATGACATGTTTCATTACACATACATACACATACTTTTTTTTTTTTTTTTTTTTTTTTTTTGGCAGGGTCTTGCTCTGTCTCTCAGGCTGGAGTGCAGTGGCATGACCTTAGCTCACTGCAACCTCTGCCTCCCAGGTACAAGTGATTCTCATGCCTCAGCCACCTGACTTGCTGAGATTACAGGCATGTACCACCATGCCTGGCTAATTTTTGCATTTTTAATAGAGATGGGGTTTTTCCATGTTGCCCAGGCTGGTCTTGAACTTCTAGCCTCAAGTGATCTGCCCGCCTCGGCCTCCCAAAGTGCTGGGATTACAGGTGTAAGCCACCATGCCTGGCCCATACACACGCATTTTATTCTATAGGTTCAGCAATATGAAATTGCCAATACTCAAGCTTGCCTACAAAAGTAACAATTTCATGTCATTCAACTTAATTATAAATTTTTGAAGGCAGGTTACTATGTCATAACGTTTTGCTTTGTTTTTTAGTTTAATGTTATCATTGGCACTATTCTATGCAGACAGTAAGTCAGTGATTCTCAGAGTGAGGTTTGTGGACCGTTGTCAGTCCCAAGACCATTTCAGGCATTTATAAAATCAAAGCTATTTTTATCATACTACTAAAATGTTTGCCTTTTTCACAGTGTTAAAATTTGCACCAATGGTAAGTAAAATCGCTGGTGTCTTTGCAGGGATCAATGCAGTGGGATCACTCTACTAGTACTCATTGTATTCTTCACTGCCATGTACTTATATTAATACTTAAAAAATAGGCCAGGCGCGGTGGCTTACACCTGCAGTCCCAACACTTTGGGAGGCTGAGGCAGGCAGATCACCTGAGGTCAGGAGTTTGAGACCAGCCTGGTCAACATGGTGAAACCCTACCTCTAGTAAAAATACAAAAAAAATTAGCTGAGTGTGGTGGCACATGCCTGTAATCCCAGCTACTCAGGAGGCTGAGGCAGGAGAACTGCTTGAACCCGGGAGGCAGAGATTGCAGTGAGCCGAGATTGCGCCATTGCACTCTGGCCTGGGTGACAGGGCAAGACTCTATCTCAAAACAAACAAACAAACAAACCTTAAAAAATAAAAGCCAGTCTCAGGAATGCCCCTATGAAGCGTCAAAAACAAAATCAATTTTATTGAATCTTGATTCTTAAATATACATCATTTTAATATTCTGTGTGACAAAATGAGAAGTACACATAAATCATTTCACTGCATATCCAAGTACAATGGTTGTCTAGAGGAAAAGTACTTGTGTGAGTTGAAGGCTGAAGTAGCCACTTTTGTCATGGAATACCATTTTTTACATGAAAAAACAACTGACAGGTATTTGGCAGACATTTTCCCTGAAATTAACATAGTAAAACTGTCATTTCAAGGAAAACAACTGACAATATTTGTTGCCAATAATAAAATTCAAGCATTCAAGTAAAATCAGAATTTTGGAAAACTTTGTATCTGCTACCATAAACTTTGACAGCTTCTTAATATTTAAAGATTTTTCAGATGAGATCAGTGGTGATGTTAACAGGTACAATTTTTGTGATATTGTGTAATGAAATGTATCAACATTTGAAGATCTGTATAACTCAGTGAGCAAATATTTTCCAAATTAACAACTCATGATGTCACTAAATCTTCTGTGGTAAAAGACCCATTCAAAGTACAAGATATCATTTCAGATTTTTATAATACATTGCAACTAACCTTTAAGAAACTACCATTTGTTGAATTTTGGTGTTGTATTAAAAAAATCCACAATGATCTGAAGGGGTAATAAAAATATTCCTTTTTTTTCCAATTACATTTCTGTGCGAGATCATATTTTCTTCATATCCTTCAACCAAAGCAACACATGAAACAGATTCAATGCAGAAGCAGACATGATAATCCAGCTATGTTAAGCCAGACATTAAAGAGATTTGCAAAAATGTAAAGGAATGTCACTCATCACTAATTTTTTGTTTTGGAAAATACAGTTTTTTTAAATAAAACACAACTTATATTAATATGTAATTGGTTTATTGTTATTTTCAAGTGAATTCAGCAAGTTTAAACTTCTCAGTTTTAATTTCTAAAATGATAAATGTTAATCAAAATAATCTACATAAACAAAAGTTCTCTGGGGTCCTCAATAATTTTTAAGAATGTATAAGAGTCCTTAGTCCTTAGGGCCAAAAATTTGAGAACCACTAAAGTAGATGTTCAATAAATATCTGGTAAGTTAATGAATCCCATGAAGCAATATAAAGGCAGCAAGGAAGGTGTTGTTTATACAAGCCTAGTTAGGTGACTGGGTGCTCAGATTTCTGTTCACTCTGTCTCAAATGCTTGACTATTACCATACTTGTCACCACACTGAGAAGTAAGTATTAAATCCTTTCTAGAAAGCAATGAGTGTTCCACTGGAGACAAATCAACTGAAGCTCAGTTACAAAAGGAAGCAATAGAGAAGGTTTGAAAATATCATTGTGGATGTGGGTGGGTGAGTTAGCCAGTGGATTTTAATGAGACTGATGGTCAGGATTGTTGGTTTATTTGAGATTGTGATTATGAATTTATAGTGGACTCAATCAACATATTTATTGAGCACTCTGTACTGGAGCATCACTTCCTCTGGTGGTCTTCCTAAACTCCTTAAATATAGGTTGCTTTCCTTCCATCAGGCATATAGCCTTGAGCACAAGGTTCAAACCTTAACAGTTTTTAAGACAATGGGGAGTGAAACCGTGTATCACTGAGCCAGATTAACAAAGACCCACTCAGTGGTAAGTTAATCACACCCAAGAGAGTTAGTGGTTAAAATTACAACTTTTCATATTACTAGACCTCAACTTTCCCTAATATACTTCTGTCTTATCAATTACCACTCCTTTATGAATTTATTTATTCAGAAATATTTGTTTTGTGCCAAAGTATGCCAGGTTCTTGACTACTTCCGCAATTACCTCCCTCCTCTCCAGGCACCTCTTTGCCCCTTACATGAGTATTTTCTTGTTTCTTTTTTACGTTCTCTTTTTTTCCCTCTTTGTTTCTGTATTTCAGAATGGGAAAGTAGCATGCCTATAGCTTTGATTCATGGACAGATAAATATGTTAAGTTTGAAGGTAACATTCATTAGGACCCACAATTAGACAAAGTAGAAGCAGTCTATGCAGCCTGTGTTACTGCAATACCCACACAGACGTGGGATATAATATGTGTCATTCTTTAATGGTTTCTATATGTTCTTAGTAGCCTGTCAATTTTTATGTTAATTTCTGTGATTTAGTCACCACATTTGTTTATTCAATAAACATGTGTTGGACCGAAAAAAAAAAAACAGAAGCAAGATTATTATTTTAAAATTGCAATTAAAAGAGGACTCACAGAGTAGATACCTCCTTCAGCTTGCACTGGTTCTGAATATCAAGTGAGATTTTTAAGAACAATTCTCAGACTTCCCTTTAATTGGCTTTAGAAAGTATCAGTTATGAACATTACTATCCTGGTATGTTTTCTGGAAGTCTGAATCACAATACTGGAAAGTAGCCAGTTTACTAGCATTGAAGCTGAGCTGTCACACACAACTCCTCTGGGCGGGCTGGGTGTTGGAAATGGTGGCAGCAGAATACACAAGCAGCTGCTGCATGGTGAAGTGGGGCAACTGCAAGAGGAGGGAGCAGGAGCAATACTTCAAGGGGGCACTGAATTACAATTTCAAAATAATGTGGCAAAGTTGTTGGCTGCTGAGAAACCACAGCAGCAGACACAGACTGGTTTGCTATGCCACAAATAGAAACGGTGGCTCTTTTTGAGCAAAGGCAGTGGGCCAAATGAGATGAAGAGACCACTAGCAGCTGCAGCCCCAAATCAAAGGAGAATCTTTAGAATGTATTCTATGAGAAAAGGATTACTGGTCATGCTCTGCCTATCTGTTGAGTTACACCTGCACAGATAGACATCAGGAGCCCAATCTTGAAAAATGCATTACTCTGATGGATAAATGGCACCCAATTTCTCACTAAGCATCTTTTTCTCTGAGAGTTCCTCCTAACGTTTGATTTATATCTCTTATGGAATAGATGTTTTCAACCTGGCATTCTGGTTGTTCTTGTGCAACCTTACTTCTTCCATGTCCAGTATAAACTGGAAGCTGGTCATATGCCCCTCAAATTCCACAGCACAGTGTCATGTGCATAATAGGTGCTCAATATTGTTGAATAAAGGAAGCATAAAATTAGCAAAACTGTCAAAAAACTGCCATCCTATCTTTATTCATCTATTTTTTTCATCTTGCAAATATTTATCCAGTCCCTATTACATACAAAGTAATATGCTAGTTTACGTTGGTTATGTTAAGATGAACTAGACTATGGTTCCCCTAAAGGTGCCATAGTTAAATAATCAAAATTAGTCTCTTTACTGAGAGCTCAGTAAAGACATAATACATTACGTTGTCATCAGTTAAAATAATGGGCTATAACATGTTATTTGAAAGCCTCATGGTAACCTCAAAACAAAATCATACAACAGATACACAGAAAATAAAAAGCAAGAAATTAAAACATACTACTTTAGAAAATGAACTTCACCAAAATGAAGACAGGAAGATGGAAAGAAGGAAGAGAAGACCACAAAATAACCACAAAACAAATAACAAATGGCAGGAGTAAGTCTTTACTTATCAATAATAACATTGAATGTAAATGGACTAAATTCTCCAGTCAGAAGACACAGAGTTGCTGAACAGAATTTTAAAAAAAAATCCATCTATCTGTTGCCTATAAGAAACATATGGAAATTAAACAATATGTTTCTGAATGACCAGTGGGTCAATGAAGGAATTAAGAGAGAAATTAGAAAATTTCTTGAAACAAATGAAAATGGAAACACGACATACCAAAACCTATGGGATACAGTGAAAACAGTACTAAGAGGAAAGTTTATAGCAATAAGCAGCTACATCAAAATAGTAGAAAAACTTCAAATAAATAATCTAATGATGCATCGTAAAGAGCTAGAAAAGCAAGAGCAAACCAAACCCCAAATTAGTAGAATAAAAGAAATAGCTTAGAGCAGAAATACATGAAATTGAAACAAAGAATCCAAAAGATCAACAAAAACTTGCTTTTTTAAAAAGTTAAACAAAATACACAAACCTTTAGCCTGGCTAAATAAGAAAAAAAGAAGACCCAAATAAATACAATCAGAAATGAAAAAGGAGACATTACAGCCAATACTGCAGAAATTCAAAGGATCATTAGAGGTCACTATGAGCAACTACATGCCAATAAATTGAAAAACTTAGAAGAAATAAATAAATTCCTAGACACATATAACCCATCAAGATTGAACCACAAAGAAATCCAAAACCTGAACAGAACAATAATAAGTAATGAGATTGAAGCTGTAATAAAAAGAACAAAACTGGGGAACTGCATCAGCTGACTTCAAATTATACAGTAGAACTATAGTAACCAAAACAGTATGGTATCAGCATAAAGACAGACACATAGACCAATGGAACATAATTGAGAACCCAAAAATAAATCCACATATCTTGTGAACTCATTTTCAATAAAGGTGCTAAGGATATACATTGGGGAAAGGACAGTCTCTTCAATAAATGCTACTGGGAAAACCGGATATCCATAGGCAGAAGAATAAAACTAAGCCTCTGTCTCTCACCACATACAAAGAACAAACATGAAGATTCAGGAATATCCTGAGCAAAAAGAACAATGAGGGATTCTACCCACAGAGACTGGAACATATTATAAGGCCATAGTTTTTGGTGCATGCAGTATTGGTACATGAATAGAGAGACAAACCAGTTTCCATTATGGAACATAATGGAGCATTCAAAATGGGAAATTAAAAAGCAGACTCTGATACATTGAGATTTCGCATAAGAGAAAGGTAGTATCACAGATCAATGGAGAAGGGGGGAATTTCTTATAACAATCTGAAAGTAAAGATAACTCATTTTACAATGACTCAGTAGTCAGAAAGAAAAATACAGACACATATAATGATTTAAATAAATGTATGTATGGAGATAAAACAATATAGGAAGGGGGAAATAGAGTTTTGGCATGCTCATAAAGAATGAAATCACAAATAGAAAAGGTGCAGATATCATGGGTTGACAAGATATTAAGTCTCAATCTGGCTTATATCCACAAAGGTGGAATAATATTTTCCCCAAACTCTGCATTAATGGGTAGTACTGACCTGAAGGGAAATCTATTGTATTGGAGAAGAAAAATGTATTAATAGAAGTATTAAGTGTATGAAATATATTTTACTAGACAATTTGAAAAGGTATAATTTGAAATTATATCATTGTGCACAACAACAACAACAAATCACATCAAAATGGACTAAAGACTTAAATCTAAGACCTCAAACTAAAGAAAACATTATAGGAACTCTCCAGGACATTGGACTGGGTAAAGATTTCTTGAGTAATACCCTATAAACACAGTCAACCAAAGAAAAAATGGACAAATGGGATCACATCAAGTTAAAAGTCTTCTGCACAGCAAAGGAAACAATCAACAAAGTGAAGAGACAACCCACAGAATGAGAGAAAATATTTTCAAACTACCTATCTAACAAGGGATTAACCAGAATATATAAGGAGCTCAAACAACTCTATAGGAAAAAAGTCTAATAATCCATTTAAAAATGATCAAAAGACCTGAATAGAGGCCAGGCATTGTGGCTCATGCCTGTAATTCTAACACTTTGAGAGGCCAAGGTGGGTGGATCACCTGAAGTCAGGAGTTCGAGACCAGCCTGGCCAACATGGTGAAACCCTGTCTGTACTAAAAATACAAAAATTAGCTGGGCATGGTGGTGCATGCATGTAATCTCAGCTACTCGGGAGGCTGAGGTAGGAGAATCGTTGAACCTGGGAGGCAGAGGTTGCAGTGAGCTGAGACCAGGCCACTGCACTCCAGCCTGGGTAACAGAGTGAGGCTCTGCCTCAAAAACAAAAACAAACAAACAAAAAAGCCTAAAAATAGACCTAGCCTATGATCCAACAATCCCACTCCAAGGTATATACCGAAAAGAATGGAAATCATTATGTAGAAGAGATATCTGCACTCCCATGTTTATTGCAGCATTATTCACAATGGCTAAGATTTGGAAGCAACCTAAGTGTTCATCAACAGACAAGTGGATAAAGGAAATGTGGTGCATATACACAATGGAGTACTATTCAGTCATAAAAACAAATGAGATCCTGTCATTTGCAACAATATGGATAGAATTGGAGGTCATTATGTTAAGTGAAATAAGCCAGGCACAGAATGACAAACATTGCATCTTCTCACTTATTTGTAGGAGCAAGAAAAAAAAAAAATTAAGACACTTGAACTCATGGAGATAGAGTAGAAATGATGGTTACCAGGAGTTGGGAAGGGTAGTGGGGGGAGGACGGGGACATGGGGATGGTTAATGGGCACAAAAATATAGTTAGATAGAATGAAAAATATCTAGTATTTGATAGCACTACAGAGTGACTACACTCAACAATAATTTACTGCACATTTAAAAATAACTAAAAGAGTGTCATTAGAATGTTTGTAACACAAAGAAAGGATAAATGCTTGAGGTGATGGATACCCCATTTACCCTGATTTGATTGTTATGCACTGTATGCCTGTATCAAAATATCTCATGTACCGCATAAATATATACACCTACTATGTACCCACAAAAATTAAAAATAAAAAATTTAAGTAAAAAACAAGACATAATACAAATTTTATTTTTTCTTTTGACCACATCTGTCAAGCAACCAATGTCCAGAAGTGATCAACACATAGAAAATGTGTGAACATTGATGTTCCTTTTTCCAACCTGATAATTTACTCATCTGTCTTCAATGAGATCAAGCAGGTTAAAAAAATAATTCCTGACTTGGGAAAAATCTGGCAAAACCTATTACAATTTAGAACTTTACCAGATTTAAAATATGATTTGTTGCTTATTTCAAAGAAATGTTTGTGATTCTTGCACATGGCTTGGGACATGTTCCCATTTCTGAACCAATCACAGATGCCAGGGGGATAGAATATACTGATTGGCTCTGTGTATGTATGGAACATAATTCACAGGAAAAGGCCTCTTTCTGTCTTGTTTACTTCAGTATCCTCAGAACATAGCTCAGTGACTAGCACAGGGCAGATACTCTGAAAGATGACACAGACAATAAATTTAGGATGCAAATTAATTGCTTTCTTAAATATTGTCCTATATGGATAAGCAGGGTGGCCTTGCAGCTGTGGCATTTGTGTTCAAGTTCTGGCTCTACCATTTACTAGTCTTATGATCCTGTATAAGTAAGTTACTTAACTTCTCTTTGCTCAGTTTCTGCATCTATAAAATGGAGATAATAGCAGTACTTATCTCATAAATTTGTTGCAAGTATTAAATGAGTTAACAGACATAGAAGTTGTTACTACAGTGCCTTGCACATAGTAAGAACTCAAAAAATGTTAGCTATTATGTGTGTATATGTGTACGGAGAGGCATTTATTAATATTAGCTCAAATTAATCAAGAAAATGTAATACTGGGAACATTTCTTAACAGTATCCTACAAATAGAATATTTTATTTATTTATTTGTTTATATTTCCATTTTCATTTTAGATTCACAGGGTACATGTGCAGGTTTGCTACAAGGGTATATTGTTTGGTGCTGAAGTTTGGGCTTTTATTGATCCCATCACCCAGATAGTAAGCATAGTACCCAATAGGAAATTTTTCAGCCTTTGTCCCCATTACTGCATCTCTCCTTTTGGAGTTTCCAGTGTCCCAAATAGAATAGTTAAAATGTTTATCAAAATTGTAAATTCTTCCTAAGTTTCCCTATGTCCTACAGCTCAGCGAATTTCTTAAAGGTGATTGGGGTTTAAATCTCTGCCTCCTCATCTTTCTTATGTTGAAAATGGGGATAAGAATAGTTATCTCCTATTTTATTGTGAGGACTGATGTAATGGTTAGGAGGTAAAAAAAAAAAATGCTTACCAAATGTTAATTATTATTTTAGTTGTCAACCTTATCAATATTACTGTGTCTGTGGAAAATGAGAGTTAAAAAGAGCAGGATTAAATTCACAAAAGATATATACAAGGAGAAAAAAATATTAAGCTTATTTTGCCATAACTCCAAGGACTAATAGAATAGTCCATATGAAATAGGTATAGTTGGTACAGAGTAGAAAATATGTGCCAGAAAGAACATGGTGTGCTCTTTGATTTGAACCAATTTGAGAGTCAATAGCTAGAAGCAATATAGCTCAAATGAGAAAATGCTTACTTTGGAATTTATGAGGACTCAGAATCTCTATGTGTCATGCAGGGAACATAAAGAACAATGTCTAGGTGGTAAGAATAGTTAACATTGGCATATATAACATAAGGGGGTTGTACAGTTTCTTTTTCAGGAAGTTTTTGACATAAGGCTGGTTATTAATATGAGATGGTTGAACTATCTCTTTCACCCTTAGAAATTGCTGGGTGACCTTTTAGTCATATGAACAAGAGTGAAAAAAAAAGTAGTGAAAGGATTTGTGAGCAATATGTCAATTTTAGCAGTTTTACTACAAAAAGATTATTCATTGACATTGTCATATAACCACCAGAATTTACATTTATTCTTTAATTTCAACAAAATAATATTATTGAGCACACACTATTCCAGGCTCTGAGCTAATTACTGAGTCACTAGATAAGAGGAAATGTACCTGTCCTTAAGGAGCTTACAGAATAGCAAGTGTCATATAAATGATCGCCATAACGAGGCTGATCAGGTATGGTTCTTTTGCATACTACAGCCAGAAATTGGTCTGGCATGCTAATAATCTATAAAACCTTTCTATAAAACAATTCAGACCAACTTCAGCAAAAACTCATTAGCTAAGATAACAAAGCAGCAACGGATGAGTAACAAGGTTCTCTTTACTTCACTGTAGCTTCCTTTGGGTTGGCTCCATTTTCAGACAATTCTCCCCTTGCAGAAAAAGGGAACTCATGAGCTTCATCCTTTCATGTCCAACAGAAGAGAAACCGAGGCCTTAGAATGTAGCATTATTGGTTCTGACTAGGCTGGCTTGTGTCAGGTGACCATTTCTGAACCAATAACAGAGGGGTGGAATACACTGATTGGCTCAGGCTCCAGCTCACTCACCTTTATCTGAGGTATATAGGTGTGGGAGAAGTGATTTGTCAAAGTAGAGGTAGTATGCTATTGCCTCAGAAGGAAAACATGACGCTAGACTGCTAAAACAGTAATGGTCCACTACCAAGGAACACATATGCTTGACAATATAGTATTTTCCATCTAAGAAATAGTCTTCAAGGACATTCTGGAAATGATGCACTAGCCTACACATTTTTTAAGATTAAGAGGATGTTGACAAAAAGCTTATAATCTAGATATACAGATATAACACAAAGAACTTCTGTGTACTTCGGAGAGTTGTTGGAATAGTTCATTTTCCACTGCAGGAATTGGGAAAGCACCCCAGAAGGAGGTGATCTTTGCAATGGATATCAAAGGAAGGGTAGGATCTATGCAACTTGCCCTGATACAATCTCATTAAAATATAAAGTAATATAGTTTCTCCTCATTCCAGAGATAAACTTTAGATATCCTATATTATCTTGTTCTAAAAAACGTATCTTAAAGAAGTAGCAACCTCTCCAATTGGAGTTACTAGAAAGAATATGGTTACAATTAATAATAGTGCTTACCTTAAACTCAGGACCTAGCACACAGTTCATACTCAAAAAAATCTTCATTGAATGAATGAATGAATGAATGTTTGAGTGAACAAATACTATGGCAACATGTTAATGGGTAATAAATGAAATTTCTGTGGTCATGTAATGTCAATTTAAAAGACATCACTAAATGTTGTCTATGACATGTTGTCTTTCTATGGGTTCATGTGGAGCCACCTTGCTCCCTCAGGTAGTCCTTTGAGGCTCATCAGTAGCATCATTTACACAGCTCGCATTGTGTGTGATGAAATCCAACCTGGCATCCACCACACCCTCAGTCTTTCAGTGTAAAACAAAGTGCAGCTTCCCCCACAGAGCATCCTGATTAAACAAATTAACTATGGCGCTGCCTGCAAATACACACACTAGAGTGCAGGAAATGAACAGATACAATGGCCAAGTCTGTATTTAATTTTAATTAAATTTCATTCTGTAGCTCAATTAATCCACATCTCCAAATGTCAGCAGGACTTAGGCAAATGGAATGACATCTGCTGCACTGCACAGGACTATAAAACCTTCACTGCATGCTAGGTCTCTGGAAGCACACCAGGAAAAATGAAATATCTTTATTAAGTGTGTAGTAACATATAGAAGTCTAACTCACAGTCTAATGAAAGAACATAAACTAGGAAAGAAAATTAGACTAAGAATGTGAGTGGTTACGGGCATGGCAAATATTGCTCAATATCCTGCCTTGTGTTATTTATTGTTTTAAAGCTGCATTTGGCTTTATGGCTGTTTCTTTAATATTTACCTAGTGTGCTTTCCAATTGCTCAGGTTGGTTTTCTTTTTTTAACTAATGCAGACTTCTTTCCTGAGAAAGGAGAAATTGGTGGAGTAGGGTGATTTCACATAGAATATGGAAAGACCACATTAGCTATGCAAGGCCGTTCATTACAAGAAGCCAGAGGTGTAGCAGAAAGAGTGTGGGATTTGACAAGCCTAGATTAAAATCGCTTTGCCACTTATAATATCAGATTAGGGCGTACCAAAAAAATCCCCAAAAGCAGAAATTATTAATTGGTGAGACCGTTGTCAGCTTGATGAGGACGAGTTTTGGGAAATGTCTGCATAGTGTTTTTAGAAAATGTCAACATGATCACTATTGCTGGATAATAAGAAATAGATTAATTAAGATTTATTAAAATATATAAATTTTAAATACAATAATTTAAATGAATTTATTTAGCATTATGTACCAGATAACATGCTAGACCTAGATACACAAAAGTGAATAAGATATAGTTCCTTCTCTATAGAAAGGAGAAGAACAAATGAAAAATAATCACAATAAAATGCAACAAATTTCTAAAAAAAAGAGAGATGCCCAAACAATTAGACAAACTCTGAAGAAATGCCAAAAGCCTGGGGGTGGGCACTTGTCTTTGGTGAAGGGGCCCTGAAGGATGAATGGGATTTGAGCAGATGAGTAGCAGGGGGAAAAAACCAGAGGGAGAGCATGTGCAAAGAAAGGGTGGGGACAAGTATTTTGTTTTCTAGTTCAGGGAAAGTGTTCAAAGTCTGCAGTGAAGGTTGGGTAGGGGATGAAGAGAAAGGTCATTTGGCTGATATTACATATCCTTTGAAGAACTTTCAATTTGATCCTGTAGTCAGTGAGGAATCTCTGAGGGCTTTGGGCAAGGGAACACATGACCAGATCTGTGTTTGGAAGTGCAGTGTGGAATATAAAGTGGAGGGCAAGCTATAGGAAGCATGGTGACCACTGGCAGGCGGTCCCAGCCTCTACTAAATCCACATGCTTGTGGAGGCTCGTGCAGAGGAGGAGGGGGGAATAGAGTTCCTTTTTGCATGTCTGAGAAAGGGCTAAATAGAATGGGATGAACACTGGTGATGTCTCATGTAGACATGAGAAAGGTTTTATATATTATTAGCATGCCAGGTAGGTGGATAGTTGCTGTCACGAAAAATGGAAAGAGAGGAACAGAGAGGGCCTGCTATCAAAGAGCCTTATGGCTAGGCATTGGTTATTCTCTGCAGAGGAGTTAGAAAAACAAGCCCCCACTTTCCATAAAATGAGAATTCTTTTCCTAAGCACACTTTTGGCCTCTCTCCACCTCTTTACTCACACTGTTCAGGGGCAGGAGGAGTGGCTTAGCCCACTGGCAAGTTTGGAAATAACTAAGCAGGCATTGCTCAACTCTACTCTTCTTTTTCTTGAGATCTGCCTAAGTGGGTAAGTGTCTAATTATAGGGTTCAGAAACCCACATGCTACATCCATCCTGGTCTCTCCAAGAGTAAAGGTAAGATTTTTTCAGCCTCATTTGATACTCTGTTTTATTTCTGATAATTGTTCACAACCCAGGCGAGCAATACCAGAAATAAAACAGAGTATTGAATGAGATAATAAGGTATACTTACTACCTACCTGGTAGGTAGTAAGTATAGTTTTTGGCCCTCATCCTGGTGTTTAGGTCCATCCTAGATCTAAGAGGAGATCTGTTGGGGATCAGCCACAATTATTTATGTAGAACACTCAACAAGGAAGACAGATAGCAGAGAAAACCTGGGAAATGTACCCAAAGGTGGCAAATGCTAAGCTAAAGGAGGAGCTGAACCCAGAGAATGTCTGGGTTTCTGTTAATTCAATAAAGAAAACAGCAATAAAAGTAAAGCTCTCTTCACTACTGTAATGGCTGTGGCTTATCAAGAGGGAAATTTTCTGCTGACTTTGAAACTCAGATTATCCTAACCATTTATTTGTTACCTTAGGCTACCACTATGATGGTTTTATTAAATATGGGCCAAGTTGTGTTTTATGGTTGATTTGAGAACCTTCATTTTACTGTAACATTATTGCAAATAATACATTTTGCAACCTCAAATAAAAAAGACATCTTAACTTCTGAACAACTAACTTGGGGCCAGGTGTGGTGGCTCATGCCTGTAATCCTAGCACTTGGGATTAGCACTAGCACTTAGGGAGGCCAAGGCAGGAGGATCATTTGAGCCCAAGAGTTTGAGACCAGCCTGGGCAACTTGGCAAAACCCTTCTCTACAAAAGATTTTAAAATTAGCTGGATGTAGTGGTGCACGGCTGTAGTCCTAGCTGGTTGGGAGGTTGAGTTGGGAGAATCCCTTGAGCCCAGGAGGTTGGGGCTGCAGTGAGCCATGATCGTGTCACTGCACTCCAGCCTGGGCAACAGAGTGAGACCTTGCCTCTAAATAAATAAATAAACAAACAAACAAACAAACAAATAATTTGCCAAAAAATTTCAGACAACTTATTCGTAAATTGGAGTCTTGCTGGAATAATAAAACTAAATATAAAGCAGAAATAGAATGATTCCAAATTAAGAGGAAATAAGATAGACACTCTAACATTCTTATTTAAAACATGAATTCAGTATTGTAAGTTTAAAGATGGAAGAATCCTACATAAATAAACTAAGAACCTATGAAAGATTTTTTTCCATATGCAGGTTTTTTGGATGGATAGTGAAACTTTTTTGTATTTTTCTTTACTTTGTATTTTTCTTGAATTTCATTTTTTTAATTTTATTAATTGACAAAATAATAATTGTACATATTCATGGAGTATATGGTAATCTTTTGATACATATAATATTTAGTGATCAGATCACAGTAATTAGTATATTCATCATCTCAAATATTTATCATTTGTTTGTGTTGGGAACAGTCAACATCCTCCTTCTAGCTACTTGAAACTATATAATATATTATTATTAGCTATAGTGATATTACAGTGGTATGGAACACTACAACTTATTTTGTTTCTCATAATTATGACTTTATTCTTCTATCCCTTTTTTCTCATGATTATCTAAAATCGTGACTCTTCTAATTGTATGTGTTGATTTATATTATGTGCTTACTCAGAATAGTGTAATGCTTTAGGAAAGATCAAGGTTGTCAAGCAAAATTGAAGGTGGACTGGAGTGATGAACTGAAATTCAATACATTAAATATCAAAAACTTACAAATAGCAGAATCAGAAATTTTGGTTCTGGCAGTTTCAAGAAAAATTTTCTAGTTCCACTGTGCTATAATACCAAATTTTAAAAGCAGATATGAAGATGTGACACTAAAGTAGTATCTAATAAAAATGTATAGGAAGTAACAATCAGCTTCAAACTATCTAATGACATAGAATTGACATGTAGTTTCTAGTATGTTAATGGATTTAAAACAGGAATCAATAGTGTATCACTAATTTAATTAGGGTGAAAGCTGACTTCACTTCTGCTGGAAAGACAATGAGATATTTGACGTTGTTATAGTCCAAATAGGTGAAAGTGAAGAAGTAAAGTTGCATAAAAAAAAAAAGAAAAAGAAAAAGAAACTTAAACTGAGTTAATGAGTTAAATTGCCTCTAGCAAGGACACAAACAAATGGAAAAAAATTCCATGCTCATGGATAGGAAAAATCAATATCGTGAAAATGGCCATACTGCTATTCCCATCAAGCTACCATTGACTTTCTTCACAGAACTAGAAAAAACTACTTTAAATTTCATATGGAACAAAAAAGAGCCCATATAGCCAAGAGAATCCTAAGCAAAAAGAACAAAGCTGGAGGCATCACGCTACCTGACTTCAAACTATACTACAAGGCTACAGTAAGCAAACAGCATGCTACTGGTACCAAAACAGATATATAGACAAATGGAACAGAACAGAGGCCTCAGAAATAACATCACACATCTACAACCATCTGATCTTCGAGGAACCTGACAAAAAAAAAGCAATGGGGAAAGGACTCCCTATTTAATAAGTGGTGCTGGGAAAACTGGCTAGTCATATGCAGAAAACTGAAACTGGACCCCTTCCTTACACCTTACACAAAAATTAACTCAAGATGGATTAAAGATTTAAATGCAAAAACCTAAAACCATAAAAACCCTAGAGGAAAACCTAGGCAATACCATTCAGGACATAGGCATGGGCAAAGACTTCATGACTAAAACACTGAAAGCAATGGCAACAAAAGCCAAAATTGACAAATGGGATCTAATTAAACTAAAGAGCTTCTGCACAGCAAAAGAAACTATCATCAGAGTGAACAGGCAACCTACAGAATGGGAGAAAATTTTTGCAATCTATCAATCTGACAAAGGGCTAATATCCAGAATCTACAAGGAACTTAATCAAATTTACAAGAAACAAACAAACAACCCTATCAAAAAGTGGGCAAAGGATACGAACAGACACTTCTCAAAAGAAGACATTTATGCAGCCAACAAACGTGAAAAAAAGCTCATCATCACTGGTCATTAGAGAAATGCAAATCAAAACCACAATGAGATACCATCTCACACCAGTTAGAATAGTGATCATTAAAAACTCAGGAAACAATAGATGCTGGAGAGGATGTGGAGAAATAGGAATGCTTTTACACTGTTCGTGGGAGTGTAAATTAGTTCAACCATTGCAGAAGGTGGAAGACAGTGTGGCAATTCCTCAAGGATCTAGAACCAGAAATACCATTCAACCCAGCAATCCCATTACTGGGTATATAACCAAAGGATTATAAATCATGCTACTATAAAGACACATGCACATGGATGTTTATTGCAGCACTATTACAATAGTGAAGACTTGGAACCAACCCAAATGCCCATCAATGATAGACTGGATTAAGAAAATGTGGCACATATACACCATGGAATACTACGCAGTCATAAAAAAGGATGAGTTCATGTCCTTTGCAGGGACATGGATGAAGCTGGAAACCATCATCCTCAACAAACTAACACAGGAACAGAAAACCAAACACCACATGTTCTCACTCGTAAGTGGGAGCTGAACAGTGAGAACACATGGACACAGGGAGGGGAACATCACACAGTGGGACCTGTCAGGGGGTTTGGGGCAAGTGGAGGGAGAGCATTAGGACAAATACCTAATGCATGAGGGGCTTAAAAGCTAGATGATGGGTTGATAGGTGCAGCAAACCACCATGGCACATGTATACCTATGTAACAAACATGCAAGTTCAGCACACGTATGCTAGAACTTGAAGTAAAATTTCAAAAAATAAAAATTAAAAAAATAAATTGCCTCTAGCAATCAATTTTAACACACAATGGGAATAAGTATATTAAGGCATTTCTGCTTGCAACATTTCACAATTTGTTTGCATTGAGGTATAAATATTCCATATAGAAAATTCAGTATGAAAATTTGGAATTTAGAAAAAGCAACAAATACTATTGAATATTTACTACATTTTTCAAGGATCTGAAAAAGATAGTATCTATGATGTTTTGTGATAAGCGATTTTTTAAAAAATGACATGGATTGACACTAAGTTGTATTGTTGAGTTAGGCTTTTTCTTAAAGTCAGGGACCCTGAGTTCAGAGCTCCATCAGTGTTTCTTGTAGCACCGTGGGCACAGGAAATTAGGCAACTTGTATTTACAAAGATTTGTTGTGATTGGAAATAACTTCTTTCTTGAATGATCACTACTTCTTAAGTCATATTTTTGACAGTAAATGAAGTTGAAATGTACCTTTTTCAGATACGGGAATTTCTATATGCATAATTAAATGATAACTCTGTTTTGTCTCAAATTATCTGAATACTTTCCTAAATTTTCAATTCTGTTCCCCCATATGTGGGCCTCTTTATAGGAAGTCATTATGTAAATTACAGATTTCTCTCTCACCTTTACTTTTCTTAATATGGGAATTGAATGGTCACATTAGGTAAATTAGCTATTTCAATACAATTCCTTTATTTTTATCAAAATACAATATGAAATTCTGCCCTGTCACAATTTTACACATGAAACCTAAGCCATTTAAAAGGCAGGTGTTGTAAAGCACCCTATTGTAATTAATGAAAGATTATAAACTATAAATTAGTAACAGGCTGTAAGAAAAATTTACTAAATTTTTAGATACTCATATATTCTTAAATAAGTCCTATTTATACTTTATGTGGTGTATAATATCTAAGTAAGCTGCCTTGGAGCTATCAAGATACTAATATGAACTACAGAAAAACTTAAAATAAGGTCAGTAACTTTTGCTTTTAGTGAGAAAAAGCAAAATTTAGAGAGGTTTGGAAGTCTAGCTCATGGTCTTGATTTTGCCCCTTTACTACAGACCCGGTGCTAGACAATCTATTGAAACCCAGAGAAAAATGTAGCAATGACTATGCCACAATATACAAAATACCATGGTAAGAGGAGTGTTTAAATGGAATAGTATAATGGTACAGAATTGCAAATATTTAAGTCGGTTAGACCTTAAAAATCAGGGTGGACCAACTGCATCATCCATCATTCCTCTTCCCGCCTTTCTTCCCATTCTTTTTCTATCCTATCTTACCCATTTATCTCTACTTACTCAATCTTACCTCTCCCCTTCCTTCTCTCTCCTCACCTTTTCTTCTCCCTTCTTTCTTCCTTCCTTTCCATACTCTTCCCTACTGAATGCCTATTCTTTGCCAGACATTATGCTAGGCATCAGGGGAAGATAATTAGGATCAGTTATCTGTCTTCGAAGAGCATATTACTATCTTTATAGGAGGACCACCACCTAAACAGATACTTTTCGATAATTTTAATAGAAGCGACAGGAAGCGTAGCCCTAAGGAAAAGCACCTAATATGATAGTTCCCTGGATGAGGTCACTCCTGAGATGCATCTTAAAGTATGAGGAGGACTAACTAGGAATAAAGGAATGAAGAAATATGTTTCAGGTGGAAAGGACAGCATGAACGAAGACCCAGGGTATAAAAAGCATCAAACGATATCTTTACAAGAAGCTCAGTCAGCACAGCCACACTCGGTGGCCTGGGGAGTGACAGGATTAGTTTTATGTTTTAGAAGGTTCATGCTGGCAGCAGAGTGGAAGATGGATTTGAGAAGAATAAAACTGGAGTTCGGAAGACTAGTTGGGGGCATTTTTCTACTGAATTCCAGGTGAGGGATGATTAGTGCCTGGTGATCATAAAATAGAGAACATTAAACAACATGCCTGGTAGATCCAGAATCAAACCCCAGGTTTCTTCTCTCCCAGTCCAGAACTCTCTGTACTATACCAGAAATACAGTTTTTTATCTTACGGTAAAACTGAAACATTTTTGTTTTGGGTTTGGTTAGCCATGAGGGATCCAGATTATCTGGGAGCTCAGCTCTAATTTTTTACATGGATCAATTCAATATTCATCTGTCATGAGTACTTTGGCATGACACACTCATCTTTTGCATAAAGAGATTTGCCATTTTAGTGGGGGAAAACCCAACCAGAACCATTGATGTTATATTCATTGTTACAGCATATTTGCAAACCACATGAATATAAACCTCCTGTTTCTACAGTAAATGGCGCAGGCCCTCTCCTGGTATACTCTCCTTATGTGTAACCTATCAGTGCTACTATATCTGATGCTTAAATAGCTGCTGCACCACACGCCCTCACTGCTAGTGCCACTGTAATATTTCAGGTAATGAGGTAAGGGGCACACTTGGGTTCTTTATGTGCCAAAATGAGAAAAGTTAATTTTAAATGCTAAAAAGATGAGACTGCTGGTGCAGACGATTACTAAACACCACCAGCTGCTCTACAGGTTTGGAGTTTGGAAAAAGAAGCCCATTTCAAAATCAACAACGTAACTCCAGGACATGAGAAACCGAACTGTATCAGTGTTTTGAGCAAGAAGTATAATTTGGAAATCATACTAAATAGCTGGATAATTTGACAAAAGTACTGACAATTCAGTTTGTGCCCATACTATACTTCTAAATATCTTAATATAGAGAGAAGCCAATCATAAATGGTACGAATATTTTGCTTGCTTTAGTAGATTTGTAAATTGACTTAAAATACACATTTATAGTACTTATTTGTAAAATGGCAGTTTTAGCAGAGCATAGGCTCTTTTCAGTGGAGACGGGAGAATGTGATACTTTTATATATTAATTCAAATATAAGTGATTTAACACACACACACACACACACACACACACACACACACACACTTGCCATACCCAAAAGCATTTTCTTGCATATTGTCATTTAAAGTATAGACATAAATTAAAAAGTGGCATGAATGAAAAGTACAAAAAAAAATTTCCTCAAATCTAATTGTCTCCCCCTTTCAACTACAAGAATTCACAGCAGGGTTTTCCAAGTTGGTCGCACATTAAAATCACCTGGGAAGATTTTAAAACAACGGATGGCCCAGGCCCTGCACCAATGCAGTCAGAATCTCTGTGGGTGAGGCCTAGGTGTTGGTTGTGTTTCAGTTTTCCCAGGTGATTGTGCTGTGCAGCTAAGATTGAGAGTTAGCTTTAGGGCAGGGTTTCTCAACCTCAGCACTATTGAAAGTGGGGGCTGGATAATTGTTAGGGCTGCCCCATGCATTGTAGGATGTCTGGCAGCCTTCCTGGCCTTACCTACCACATGCCAGTAGCAACCCCTTCTCTTCCACTTGTGACAATGAAAACATCTCCAAACATTGACAAGTGTCCCCTGAGAGTGCAAAATAGGCCCTGATTGAGAACCACTGTTGTAGATAAATAAATTCCCCTTTCCCCTTTCCCTACTGAGTCTCAGCAGCAGCTGCTGTATGGAGGCCTATCTGTGGTCTCCATGTTTTGCTATTTTTCTCTCTTCAAAACTGCCCACCTCTTATCTTGTTCCATGTTCTCCCCACCTTCCAAATCTGACTTAATCAAGTATTCCGCCAAGAAGTCTTCCTGGATGATCCCATCCCATACCATCTGACTTCCTCTTCCTTCTGTCATCTCAGCATGCCTGCCACCAAAATTTTAGCAAGTTGCTTCGTAAATATTCTTGTCTTTTGGAAGATGTTCTCAATTAGACTATAAACCCATTGACAGAATGAAGGAACTATGTCTTTTGCTTATTTTAGAATCAGAGTTTTTTTTTAATGGAAGGTTCTATTGCCACTTAAAATGATTTAAAATATCATCTTATTGAACTAGTTCACTTCAACAGGCAATGCCTAAGACAGTTTTAGATACAACTTAATACAACATCAGTTCTCCCAACCAAAATTCCAGGTGAATTTTTTTTAGGAATTCCAACTTATTTTAAAATTTATATGATTATAACTATATACAGCAGCTAAATATACCTTTAAAAAGAAAGAACTGTCCTGCTCGATATTAAGACAAAGCATAAAGCCATAATATTAAAACTCATATTGGATTGGCACAAAAACAGACAAACTGATGAATAGAACAGAATAGAGAACTCAGACAAACCTATGAATATATGTGAATTTAATAAATGAGTAAGGTATCATCACAAATAAATTCTGTCAGAAGAAAAAGAATGATGAACTAGAAAATCCTATATGGCTAATCTTCTTGACATGAAATATTAAAATTCATAATTACTATTTGACTATTTCAAATAATGTCAGCTATTAATTTTGTGTTCTCAGTTTCATCCTCAAGACCAAGTTGCTTTTCTGCTGGTTACTTAACAAAATACAACCTGCCTCTGTAATGTAAGAAATGTTTGTAGGAATGATCAACGACAGGCAAATAACTTTGACTTTAATTTTCAGATATACAGAAAGCTAATTTCAGGGTATACAATAGTCTGTTTAAAGAGAAAAAAATCATAAGAAATATTTTCAAATAAAAATATAAAAAGTACAAAGTAAAAAAGAGACAAAAGGTGTAAAAAATTCTGAGAGTGGAGAGAGGGCGTGCAAAATGAAGCAGTTAGCACCTAAAATAGAAGATAGGGAAGCCATAATATAAAACGATTCTCAGCAAAGCAGAAGAATGCAATAATTACCTTCAGAGGATTGAAGCTTGAAGAAATGAATGTAAACATTCAAGACTAAAAGGCAAGAGTAGGAATGAATTCTAAATTCAGAGACTTTATCTTTAAATCTGGGCTGAATTGTTACTACATTAAAAAATCTTTTATTACATTTTGGATGAGTAATAATAATACTACTCTTGATTTATTGAACTTCTTTGTGCCAGTGATTCCAAAGAGCTCTGAAAATGTCTTGTGACAGATATTATTTCCTTTTAACAGACGAAGAAATTGAGGTATGTAGAGCTTAAGTGACTTGTTCATTGTCACAGTTAATCAGTGGTAATGCTGGAAATAAAATTTAAAGTTCTCTGCTATCCAGTGTAGGGGCTGTTTTCTGTCTCATGTTAAATGATCCATAATTAACTTACCACAGGAATAAAGTAGATTCTTAAGGAATAATTACGGAAATCATGCCTTGGTTAAGATTCATGTTCATGTTAAATCACTAATAAAGTCACTAAAAATACCAAAATCCTTAAATACTTAAAAAAATCCCAACTTGTTATTCAAATAAGGCCAATGTAGATAGAGCAAAATTTCAGCAGCAATCAACTGAATTTAAGAGATAAATTTTAGCTTAAAATTTTAAAAATTTGTTATTTCCGAATAATATATTTAACTGTCTTGTTAATGAGTTCTTAGTGAGTCCAATTAGTATTTTAAAACAATTACTTCCAAACTAAAAAATAACCTCATGTATAGCTTATATGACTTTGCAAGCTCAACACATCTTTTTGATGTCTAAGCACTTGGAGGAGAATGCTTACCAATTAAACACAAACACAATTACTGAATGCCTAAATTGGCACCACAGGAATAATCTACTGATTTTCTAAGTGTTGATGGAATCAAATGTTGATATATTTTAAAGTGAGGAATCCAATCAGTTGTTCAATTACACACTGAATGCGAAGAAGTGATCATTTGTCAAATGCAAAGTTTGCTGATGCATAGTCACTCATCTGGATCTGACATAAAGAAAATGGTGATGTTTAAAACTATCCTCTCAAATAAACTTGTATTGTAAAAAATGTATATAAAAATTATTTATTTGGGCAGAATTGCCTAACTAATGATGAATTAATGCGACATGAATCACCACTTTCCCATTTGATATTTTCCTCTTCTTGGACCTTTCATGTTCTCAAATTTGCTATAGTTTCCCAATACTTAATTATAACTGCTTTTTCTTTATTAAAGGTGTCGCTTTGACAGGATTATGTTATGAATGTATAGGAAGTGGGTGGTATTCTTGAGGAAGTCCACGGATATCCTTGTCTATATCACCCCATTTTGAATTGGTCCAGATAATACTTAATTATACCTTAAGACACTGTGCACAGCAACTGCCACCAAACAGCAGTCCTTCCATTCTAACTACCACAGCACGCTGGCTCAGCCTGCACTAATCACCCTGCAGACAAGTTACAAGTTTACTCATTTAGACATGATATATTTGGGACATTTCTATAGCAAAAATTTATCAGTGCCCTCCCTCCCCTCATTTCCACCTAGTACAAACTTGGAGCTTATCATTCAATTCTCTTCACAGTCTGGAATTGATACAAGTTTCAAGTACTACTATGCACTAGTCAAGTTGTGCTATTTTGCTATTCCTAAAATACATCTTTCCCGTTTTTTCCTTTACCCTCTGTTTGCAATGCAGTCTGCCAATAATGGCTCCCAATCTGAAGTGATCCCTTAAATGTTACCCTCTGTGCAGCATCCTTTGATCACCCATTCATCTTTCCACCTGTGCCATATCCTCTGCCACAGATCTCACTTAGATATGTAGAAACATTGTATCACTTTACTACATGTATCATGTACTAATTTCTGTATGGCGATTTGTGATTTGTGTGTACGTCTCAATTTCTGATACAGAACTGAATTTCCTGAGGGCAGTCTCTTTTTTGTACATATGCTTGGTGTTTCATATTCAGGGGTTGCTTGATACATTTTTGTTAAATGCATGAATAATACAGAACAACTAAAACAATTATAGACATTATATAAGACTATCAATTGGTTAAGTAAATAAAATTCAAAGCTGTATGTGTAATTTACATGACTTTATAGGTCAGCTGGGGTACTGAATTAACTATTGACTTCTCCAAAGAAAAGAAAATAATTCTACAATGTAAATGTATTAAAGACAAGTAAGTTTATCTATTTTGTTCACTGATGTATTCCAAGTGCCTAAAACAATGTCAGGCATGTAATGGGCATTTAATAAATATTTGTTGAATGAACAAATAATAATTTTTTTTAAAAAACAGCTATTTTAAAACATACTCTGGATTTTTATATGTTCTTTGGATTTTTATCTGACCCTCAATTTCCTAGCATTTTAGTTGAAGAAATCTAGTCCAATCTCATTTTATTCGATATACATGATACTGTCTCTACACAGGTATTAATAATACCTGTAAATTAAGAAAGACGCAAAACTGCCCATATTGAATGTAAGTTTTGCACACTGAAATCCCTTATTCAAGAGAGAATCAATTGGACTTTCTTGCAAAGATAATATGGTTTTAGGTTGTCAATGATGCAGGGAGCTATTGTCTGTAAGTTGGCCTTGTGAAAGAATTTAAAGTTTGTCAGCAGGTTTAGACTTCCTTGGCTATTGCCTAGGTTTAACTGGCTAAGAAAGTTATGAAGACTGAAAAGTCCATTAGGTAATGACTAGTAATGCCAAAGCTGATGGTATCACTTTTGATCCTCTTCTCACAGCTCTTAGACAAAACAGCCCTGTAATCATAGGCTTAAGCTTCTTAAACACAGCACATACAGCCAGGGCCAGCAAAAATAAAACCAGAAGCTAGAGTCGAGGTGGGGGTTAGTCCATCCTGCTAGTCCTCAGAGAAACTTTTCCAAATCAAAAACTGCAAAAGTCACGTGTCAGCCAACACCAGAGAAAATCCACAGCAATTCAGAAAGCAATGATGAAAACTATAATCAAATTCTGCTACCTGAGTGGCACATTGCTTAATGCACTGATAACAAAACAGAAACCCCTAATCAAGAAGTCAGCATGTTGTTTAGGACAAGGGTAGATCAAGTATAGTGTCAACATGGCTACAAAGTCAAACCAAGCAAAAATATTGAGTGCTGACAACATTCATTTGTTTCTTATCTTTCTTTCTGATTAGCAGACTTGGACAAGGTGGCATATCAAGGTCCATGAACAGTATGTGTGTGTTTAACTACTTGTCATTTAAAATTTAGATTAGATAAGACCTCCAATAAGCCTTCACTGATAGCCACTCTCACCTCCTATTCATCTTTGCTCCTTGGCAATCCCATACACACTTATAATGATCAAATACCCTGACTGACTAAGATCTTTTTCTGTTGTCAGTTTCCTCTGTTAGACTGTAGGTTCTCTGACAACAGGAGCCTGTCCTGTTTATCTCTATATCCCTTAGTACCAGCCATCTAGTGGGTGCTTCACAAATCATAGAGGGAATAACAGAAGGTTTCTTTTTTTTTTTTTTTTTTCTTTTTAGAGACTGGGTCTTGCTCTGTCACCCAGGTTGGAGTGCAGTAGTATAATCATAGCTCACTGCAGCCTCAAATTCTTGGGCTCAAGGGAGCCTCCCATCTCAGCCTCCAAGTAGCTGGACTATAGGCGCACCCAACCATGCCCAGCAAATTTTTAAACTTTTTATAAAGAAATGGTCTTGCTTCGTCACCCAGGCTGGTAACAGAAGCTTCTGTGCCACACGGAGCTGTCTTGAAACGCTGGCTTCACTTATGGGGGACTGTGTCCTGGTGCTGTGGCTGGTACTCAGGGAATTTGCACCCCCACCTCTGCTTCTCTACTGAGATTATCCTGGGCTCTGACTCCTATTGCCCATAGGCTAGTTCCACACCTCCCTGGGCTCATCTTATATCCAGAGTTCAGGTGTTCTTTTGTCCAGGACAGGAGTTGGCACAGGCTCCATTTTTACTAGACTCGTATGCTCTAGATAATCATTTATTTTCTCTGAGTCTCAGTGTCTTCATATGTTAGACGGGGATAATAATACCTGTACCTGGAATGGTGGTCATGAAGATAAAATGAGGTAATGTATATAAAGTCACCAACACCAGTGCCTGGTGAATAAATGGTAACTATTATTAAAACTCTTCTACTACGTTACCTTTAGCTACAGATATATGGATCAGTCTTCCGACTGATAGCTGATGACTTGTAGCTATCAACATAATACAAACCAGTTTTTGCAGACACATCCAGAGGTCTGCAATGCTATCTTAAAATATGAAGACAATTAGCATTTTACTAAATGCTTAAAACAAGCAAGCATTATTTCCTGAATCCTGATTTGCCAGATTTTACATCTTCACTAATTATCATTTGATGAATAAAAATGGGCAACTACTTCAGCCACTATATTTTCTTTCTGTTTCAAAAACAAGTATATTCTGCAGGATTGAGATACCTTATTTTTCAAGTCAGGACTTTCAAAAAAATTATTGTGTATTTATACAAGAGTCTTGTATATTGCTTGTGTTAAAATTTCAAGGGCCTAAGAAATGATAAACTAATATAGGCTGTTTCCTCTCAAGATGTATTTAGAAGCTGAAGAAAATTGTTACATTAAGGACAACCTGCCTTTAAACATCTTAATAAACGAACTTGTGAAATGCCAGTCTCCCATTCATAGAATTTCTAGAAATGTGTATTAAATTTAAATATTTAGTAATCATCATGAAATGATGAATTTTTAAGTGATCTTACTGGTGGTGCCAGGCTGTGTCACAAGCTGGCTGGTAACTCAGCCTGTCATGTGGTGCTTCCAGGGCTACTGCCTGGGAATCCATCGGACATCCTTGAGGCGTTCTTGCTCTTGGGGCACTAGAACAGCATTGGGCCTCCTGAGGAGGGTCCTAGAGGCTCAAAAATTCAGTCTCATCAACTTTAACCAAAATTCCAAGGAGGAAAGTTTAAAGGACATGAGCCATGTCTATTGTTTCTGCTCCTTTATAAAAGACATCCTCTGGAAAAAATGGCTAAAGCCCTGAGGTAAACCCCATTCTGCTTTCACCCAAAGTTTTTGAGAGGAGGTAACTAAAATGATGGAAATGGAGGGACCTGTAGCTGGAAGGAGGAAATGAAGCAATGAGTCTGTAGGTGAACGGCTTTATCTTCCAGCAATTTATAGGATCCCTCTAAGCCCTTAAGTGTTCACCATCTCAGTGATATAAAACATGGGCCCAGATTTTTCCCCCATCTCTGATTTCCTAATTAAAGGTAAAAGTGTTTAAAAACAGTATTGGGGCCACTTTTAAGGAAAAAAATTATGAAAATAAATATTTGATCAAGTTCAATTTCAAATAGAGACAGTTTTATTTATAAGATGGCTGCAATGACGGGAACAGGTGGAATAACATAGACACTGGAAGAAAGCTTTGAGTTAGAGAAATTGGAGGTTGATTTAGCTAATTAGAATAGGGATATTCATCTACAGCCCTAGTTGCAAGTCTTTTTAATATACACCTATTTGCGTAGAGATTTAGCACCAAACCTGAGATGCTTTCCTATTTTTCCTTTGGTTTTATCTGTCCATAAACAAACACACATACGTTTGAAATGTGAGAAAAAACTTAAATTCTGTAGCAGCTTTTGTAAAAATAATGGAAACTTTTGTAAAAACAGCTTTAAACACCCTGTTTGCCAAGTCAAACAACGTGCCAATTCTGTGAAAGCTGCTACAGGTTTTGTGCTTGTCAAGAGTTGTGGAACCTGGAGTGTTCTGACAGCCACCAGAGATTATTTAAATATAAGAATAATTACAATTCTATCAGCCACTTAAAATCGTATTAAAAGACCTACCTCAAATGTGAGCTGCACTTGGCAACAACTCAGTTACTGTGGTGGCCCCCAAGGTATGGGTGTTATGCTGATCAACCCTCCTTTCTTGACAAACTGATACTAGGAAACTTCTGTTGTTGCTGATGGAATTTAAGGCCCAAATACTTTTCCCTCTGTCTTTTGCAGTACCCTTTTGTGTAACAGCATATTGGAAAAGGTCATTCATTGGCTGAGAATAGGATTACTCACAGCAGAGTTATTTCTATAACTATCATTTCACATGCTTTCAGTTGTTTGCTAAAAATAATACTACAGAAGACAGAAGAGTTTTCATTATTTCTTAGACAACTGTAAAAATGTAAACCGGCTGGGAGTTGTGGCTCATACCTCTAATCCCAACACTTTGGGAGGCAGAGGTGGGCGGATCACCTGAGGTCTGGAGTTTAAGACCACCCTGGCCAACATGGCAAAACCCTGTCTCTACTAAAAATACAATAATTAGCTGGGCATGGTGGCGGACACCTGTAATCCCAGCTACTCAGGAGGCTGAGACAGGAGAATCACTTGAACCCAGGAGACAGAGGTTGCAGTGAGCCGAGATGGCACCACTGCACTTCAGCCTGGGCAACAGAGCAAGACTCCATCTGGAAAAAAAAAAAAAAGTAAACCTAATGTAAACCTACATTTGTGAAAAAATAATAAGAACAACCATTGTTCTAAAGAAAAGAAGAATGGCTGTTTTTTGAAATTTGGTTGAGGTCTTAACATACAGGAATGAATACATGAATGAGTGAATAAATGAGTGAATGAACAAGTAAAATAACAACCAAAGCAATATAAAGGACTTTTGTTGAAAAATATTCAGGCCAGGTGCAGTGACTCATGTCTGCAATCCCACTACTTTGGGAGGCTGAGGCAGGAAGATCACTTGAGCCCAGGAGTTTGAGATCAGCCAGGGCAATATGGCAACATGTCATCTCTACTAAAAATAAATATTTTAAAAAATAGCCAAGTGTAGTGGTGTGTGCTGTAAAAAAAAAAAAAAACATCAAAAGGACAATCATTTGATATTTATTAGTTCACAGAGTCTTGGAATTTAAACATTGCCCAGTGAGACAAAAGCCCTTGTCCTACTGACTTTGCCATTTTACTGATTGAAAAAAAAATGAACGAACTTAATTCAATAGCACATCACAGATAGGGAGATGGGATCAGGCAATAAGAGAGTAGGTACATTCTTGGTAGAAAAAATTTGTTTATTATACTTTAAGTTCTGGGATACCTGTGCAGAATGTGCAGGTTTGTTACATAGATATACATGTGCCATGGTGGTTTGCTGCACCTATCAACCTGTCATCTACATTAGGTACTTCTCCTAATGCTATCCCTCCCCTAACCCCCCACCACCCAACAGACCCTGGTGTGTGATGTTCCCCTCCTTGTGTCCATGTGTTCTCATTGTTCAACTCCCACTTATGAGTGAGAACATGCAGTGTTTGGTTTTCTGTTCCTGTGTTAGTTTGCTGAGAATGATGGTTTCCGGCTTCATCCATGTCCCTGCAAAGGACACAAACTCATCCTTTTTTATGGCTGCATAGTAGCCCATGGTGTATATGTCCATATTTTCTTTATCCAATCTATCACTGATGGGCATTTGGGTTGGCTCCAAGTCTTTGCTATTGTAAATGTGCTGAAATAAACATCCATGTGCATGTGTCTTTATAATAGAATGATTTATAATCCTTTGGGTATATACCCAGTAATGGGATTGCTGGGTCAAATGGAATTTCTGGTTTTAGATCCTTGAGGAATCACCACACTGTCTTCCACAATGGTTGAACTAATTTACACTCCCACGAACAGTGTAAAAGCATTCCTATTTCTCCACATCCTCTCCAGCATCTGTTGTTTCCTGAGTTTTTAATGATCACCATTCTAACTGGTGTGAAATGGTATCTCGATGTGGTTTTGATTTGCATTTATCTAATAACCAGTGATGATGAGCTTTTTTTCATATGTTTGTTGGCCACATGAATGTTTTCTTTTGAAAAGTATCTGTTCATATCCTTTGCCCACTTTTTGATACAGTTGTTTGTTTTTTTCTTGTAAATTTGATTAAGTTTCTTGTAGATTCTGGATATTAGCCCTTTGTCAGATGGATAGATTGCAAAAATTTTCTCCCATTCTGTAGGTTGCCTGTTCACTCTGATGATAGTTTCTTTTGCTGTGCAGAAGTTCTTTAGTTTAATTAGATCCCATTTGTCAATTTTGGCTTTTGTTGCCATTGCTTTTGGTGTTTTAGTCTTGAAGTCTCTGCCCATGCCTATGTCTTGGTTTTCTTCTAGGGTTTTTATGGTTTTAGGTCTTCCATTTAAGTCTTCGATCCATCTTGAGTTAATTTTTGTATAAGGTGGGGTCCAGTTTCAGTTTTCTGCGTATGGCTAGCCAGTTTTCACAGCATCATTTATTAAATAGGGAATCCTTCCCCCATTGCTTGTTTTTGTCAGGTTTGTCAAAGATCAGATGGTTGTAGATGTGTGGCGTTATTTCTGAGGCTCCTTTCTGTTCCATTGCTCTATATCTCTGTTTTGGAACCAGTAGCATGCTGGTTTGGTTACTTCAAACTTGTAGTATAGTTTGAAGTCAGGTAGTGTGATGCCTCCAGGTTTGTTCTTTTTGCTTAGGATTGTCTTGGCTATATGGGCTCTCTTTTGATTCCATATGAAATTTAAAATAGTTTTTTCAAGTTCTGTGAAGAAAGTCAATGGTAGCTTGATGAGGGTAGCATTGAATCTATAAATTACTTTGGGCAGTATGGCCATTTTCATGATATTGATTCTTCCTATCCATGAGCATGGAATGTTTTTCCATTTGTTTGTATCCTCTATTATTTCCTTTAGCAGTGGTTTGTAGTTCTCCTTGAAGAGGTCCTTCACATCCCCTGAAGTTATTTTCCTAGCTATTTTATTCTTTTTGTAGCAATTGTGAATGGGTGTTCACTCATGATTTGGCTCTCTGTTTGTCTACTATTGGTGTATAGGAATGCTTGTGATTTTCGCACATTGATTTTGTATCCTGAAACTGTGCTGAAGTTGCTTATCAGCTTAAGGAGATTTTGGGCTGAGACGATGGGGTGTTCTAAATATACAATCATGTCATCTGCAAACAGAGACAATTTGACTTTCTCTCTTCCTATTTGAATACCCATTATTTCTTTCTATTGCCTGATTGCCCTGGCCAGAACTTCCAACACTATGTTGAACAGGAGTGGTGAGAGAAGGCATCCTTGTCTTGTGCCGATTTTCAAAGGGAATGCTTCCAGTTTTTGCCCATTCAGTATGATATTGGCTGTGGGTTTGTCATAAATAGCTCTAATTATTTTGAGATACGTTCCATCAATACCTAGTTTATTGAGAGTTTTTAGCATGAAGGGCTGCTGAATTTTATCAAAGGCATTTTCTGCATCATTGAGATAATCATGTGGTTTTTGTCATTGGTTCTGTTTATGTGATGGATTACGTTTCTTGATTTGTGTATGTTGAACCAGCCTTGCATCCCAGGGATGAAAGCGACTTGATCATGGTGGATAAGCTTTTTGATGTGCTGCTGGATTGTTTGCCAGTATTTTATTGAGGATTTATTGAGGTTTATCAGGGATATTGGCCTGAAATTTTCTTTTTTTGTTGTGTCTTTGACAGGTTTTGGTATCAGGATGATGCTGGTCTCATAAAATGAGTTAGGGAGGCATCCCTCTTTTTCTATGTTTTGGAATAGTTTCAGAAGGAATGGTATCAGCTCCTCTTTGTACCTCTGGTAGAATTCGGCTGTGAATCTGTCTGATCCTGGGCTGTTTTTGGTTTGTGGGCTATTACTGCCTCAATTTCAGAACTTGTTATTGGTCTATTCAGGGATTCAAATTCTTCCTGGTTTAGTCTTGGGATGGTGTATGTGTCCAGGAATTTAATCATTTCTTCTAGATTTTCTAGTTTATTTGCATAGAGGTGTTTATTGTATTCTCTGATGGTAGATTGTATTGCTGTGGGATCAGCAGTGATATTCCATTTATCATTTTTTATTGTGTCTTTTTGATTCTTCTCTTTTTTTTTCCTTATTAGTCTGGCTAGCAGTCTATCTATTTTGTTAATCTTTAAAAAAAAACAGCTCCTGGATTCACTGATTTTTGGAATGCTTTCACATGTCTCTATCTCCTTCAGTTCTGCTCTGATCTTAGTTACTTCTTGTCTTCTGCTAGCTTTTGAATTTGTTTGCTCTTGCTTCTCTAGTTCTTTTAATTGTGATGTTAGGGTGTCAATTTTAGATCTTTCCCACTTTCTCTTCTGGGCATTTAGTGCTATAAATTTCCCTCTAAACACTGCTTTAGCTGTGTCCCAGAGATTCTGATACATTGTGTCTTTGTTCTCATTGGTTTCAAATAACTTATTTATTTCTGCCTTAATTTCATTATTTACCCAGTAGTCATTCAGGAGCAGGTTGTTCAGTTTCCATGTAGTTGTGCAGTTTTGAGTGAGTTTCTTAATCCTGAGTTCTAATTTGATTGCACTGTGGTCTGTGAGACTGTTTGTTATGATTTCCATTATTTTGCATTTGCTGAGGAGTGTTTTACTTCCAATTATGTGGTCAGTTTTAGAATAAGTATGATATGGTGCTGAGAAGAATGTATATTCTGTTGATTTGGGGTGGAGAGTTCTGTAGATGTCTATTAGGTCCACTTGGTCCAGAGCTGAGTTCAAGTCCTGAATAGCCTTGTTAATTTTCTGTCTCATTGATCTGTCTAATATTGACAGTGGGGTGTTAAAGTCTTCCAGTATTATTGTGAGGGAGTCTAAGTCTCTTTGTAGGTCTCTAAGAACTTGCTTTATGAATCTGGGTTCTCATGTATTGGGTGCATATAAATTTAGGATAGTTAATTCTTCTTGTTGCATTGATCCTTTTACCATTATGTAATGCCCTTCTTTGTCTTTTTTGATCTTTGTTGGTTTAAAGTCTGTTTTTTCCAGAGATTAAGATTGTAACCCCTGTTTTGTTTTGTTTTGTTTTTGTTTTTGTTTTTGTCTTGCTTTCCATTTGCTTGGTAAATATTCCTCCATCCCTTTATCTTGAGTTTATATGTGCCTTTGCATGTGGGATGGGTCTCCTGAATACAGCACACTGATGGGTCTTAACTGTTTATCCAATTTGCCAATCTGTGTCTTCAAATTGGGACATTTAGCCCATTTAAATTTAAGGTTAATATTGTTATGTGTGTATTTGATCCTGTCGTTATGATGCTAGCTGGTTATTTTGCCCACTAGTTGATGCAGTTTCTTCATAGTGTCAATGGTCTTTACAATTTGGTATGTTTTTCCAGTGGCTGGTACTGGTTTTTCCTTTTGATATTTAGTGCTTCTTTCAGGAGCTCTTGTAAGGCAGGCCTGGTGGTGACAAAATCCCTCAGCATTTGCTTGTCTGTAAAGGATTTTATTTCTCCTTCACTTATGAACCTTAGTTTAGCTGGATATGAAATTCTAGGTTGAAAATTCTTTTCTTTAAGAATGTTGGCTGGGCATTGTGGCTCACGCCTGTAATCCCAGCACTTTGGGAGGCCAAGGTGGGTGGATCACAAGGTCAGGAGTTTGAGACCAGCCTGACCAACATGGTGAAACCCTGTCTCTACCAAAAATACAAAAATCAGCTGGGTGTGGTGGCGCACACCTATAATCCCAGCTACTCAGGAGGCTGAGGCAGGGGAATCACTTGAACTCTGGAGGTGGAGGTTGCAGTGAGCCGAGATTGTGCCATTGCACTCCAGCCTTGGCAAGACTACGTCTCAAAAAGTAAAAAAGAATGTTGAATATTGGCCCCCACCCTCTTCTGGCTTGTAGAGTTTCCGCGGAGAGATTCGCTGTTAGTCTGATGGGCTTCCCTTTGTGGGTAACCCAACCTTTCTCTCTGGCTGCCCTTAACATTGTTTCCTTCATTTCATCCTAGGTGAATTTGACAATTATGTGTCTTGGGCTTGCTCTCCTCAAGGAGTATCTTTGTGGTGTTCTTGTATTTCCTTAATTTGAATGTTGGCCTCTCTTGCTAGGTTGGGGAAGTTCTCCTGGATAATATCCTGAAGAGTGTTTTCTAACTTGGTTCCATTCACTTGTCACTTTCTGGTACACCAATCAAACGTAGGTTTGGTCTTTTCACATAGTCCCATATTTCTTGGAGGCTTCATTCATGCCTTTCATTCTTTTTTTCTCTAATCTTGTCTTCATGCTTTATTTCATTAAGTTGATCTTCAATCTCTGATATCCTTTCTTCTGCTTGATCAATTCGGCTGCTGATACTTGTGTATGCTTCACAAAATTCTCGTGCTGTGTTTTTCAGCTCCATCAGGTCATTTATGTTCTTCTCTAAACTGGTTATTCTAGTTAGCAATTCCTCCAATCTTTTTTCAAGGTTCTTAGCTTCCCTGCATTGGGTTAGAACATGCTCCTTTAGCTCAGAGGAGTTTGTTATTATCCACCTTCTGAAGCCTTCTTCTGTCAATTCGTCAAACTCATTCTCCATCTAGTTTTGTTCCCTTGCTGGTGAGGACTTGTGATCCTTTGAAGGAGAAGACGCATTCTGGTTTTGGAATTTTCAGCCTTTTTCTGCTAGTTTTTTTCTCATCTCCATGGATTTATCTACCTTTTGTCTTTGATGGTGGTGATCTTCAGATGGGGTTTCTGTGTGGACATCCTTTTTGTTGATGTTGATGCTATTCCTTTCTGTTTGTTAGTTTTCCTTCTAACAGTCAGGCCCTTCTGCTGCAGGTCTGCTGGAGTTTGCTGGAGGTCCAGTCCAGACCCTGTTTGGCTAGGTATCACCAGCAGAGGCTGCAGAACAGCAAAGATTGCTGCCTGTTCCTTCCTCTGGAAACTTCGTCCCAGAGGGGCAACCACCATATGCCAGCCAGAGTTCTCCTGTATGAGGGGTCTGTTTACCCCTGCTGGGAGATGTCTCCCAGTCAGGAGGCATGGGGGTCAGGGACCCACTTGAGGAGGCAGTCTGTCCCTTAGCAGAGCTTGAGCCCTGTACTAGGAGATCCACGGCTCTCTTTAGAGCTGGCAGGCAAGTACCTTTAAGTCTGCTGAAGCTGCACCCACAGCCTCTGTCTCAGGGAGATGGGAGTTTTATCTATAAGCCGCTGACTGGGGCTGCTGCCTTTCTTTCAGAGATGCCCTGCTCAGAGAGGAGGAATCTAGAGAGGCAGTCTGGCTACGATGGCTTTGCTGAGCTGCGGGGGCTCCAGCCAGTTTGAACTTCCCGGTGGCTTTGTTTACACTGTGAGGGGAAAACTGCCTTCTCAAGCCTCAGTAATGGCTGACAGCCCTCCCACCACCAAGCTCGAGCATTCCAGGTTGACTTCATACTGCTGTGCTGGCAGCGAGAATTTCAAGCCAGTGGATCTTAGCTTGCTGGGCTCCGTAGGGGTGGGATCTGCTATAGACCACTTGGCTACCTAGCTTCAGCCCCCTTTCCAAGAGAGTGAACCATTTTGTCTCACTGGTGTTCCAGGTGCCACTGGGGTATGAAAAAAATACTCCTGCAGCTAGCTCGGTGTCTGCCCAAATGGCCACCCAGTTTTGTGCTTGAATCCCAGGGCCTTGGTGGTGTAGGCACCCGAGGGAATCTCCTGGTCTGGGGGTTGCAAAGATGATGGGAAAAGCATAGTATCTGGGCCGGAGTGCACCATTTCTCATGGCAAATTCCCTCACGGCTTCCCTTGGCTAGGGGAGGGAGTTCCCCGATACTTTGCACTTCCCAGGTGAGGCGACACCCCTCCCCGCTTCTGCTTGCCCTCTCTGGGCTGCAACCACTGTCTAACCAGTCCCAGTGAGATGAGCTGGGTTGGAAGTACAGAAATCACCTGCCTTCTGCGTTGATCTTGCTGGGAGCTGCAGACCAGAGCTGTTCCTATTCAGCCATCTTGCCAGCCACCAGAAAATTTTAATATATTAATAACACCCACAAAAACTTGGTCTGTATTTTAGTATCACCATGCACTGGTAATACTAAATAATGTCAGTAATAAAATAATCTTCCTTAAAAATTTTTTATTGGTCTAAATTCTAAACAACTGCTATTGTGGTTTTAGTTGAATTGTAATAATATATATGCAAGCTTCAAATGAGCATATATTGATTACTTATCCTTTAATAAACATTTTATTCAACATGGAAGTTAATTCAGAGAACTTAATGTTATTTCATCAACCCAGGCACATGGAAACTCGGCTGCAGGTGATGATATCAAGACCAAGTTCCAGAGTAAATACATAACCACTCTAAATTGTTCAGGCTGGCTTCAAATACGGTTATTATCTCTAAATCCTGTACTATGACATATTCCTGCATCTAAATAGTAGATTCAAAATAACATATGATATTATTTACTTTATCTACACAGTGAGATAAAGATGAAGAAACAACTTGAGCTACTTCAATGTCTTCTTCTATATGACTATTTAGAGTTTTATTTGTGTTTAAAATTTTAAAATGTAAAGTGTTTTTCCTTCTCCAAAAAATACACCAATATGATTAAAAAGTATTAATTACATTTTTTCCTTTTCCTATGCTGAGATATTTAATCATTTACTGTTTCTATTGACATGATTATACACTCAGAGTTCAATAAAGAAAAATTTTCAGTATATATGTCCCCACAAGACATCACTATCATCACCATTATTGTTATTATTGTTATTATTTTTGAGATGGAGTCTTACTCTGTCGCCCGGGCTAGAGTGCAGTGGCGCAATCCTGGCTCACTGCAATCTCCACCTCCTGGGCTCAAGCAATTCTCCTGCCTTAGCCTTGTGAGTAATTGGGATTACAGGCACCTGTCACCACACCCAGCTAACTTTTCTATTTGTAGTAGAGATAAGGTTTCACTATGTTGACCAGACTGATCTCAAACTCCTGACCTCAAGTGATCCACCCACTTTGGCCTCCCAAAGTGCTGGGATTACAGGCGCAAGCCACCACACCCAGCTTCATCACTATTATTATTTTCAGTTTATTATTGTTGCTGAAAATATTTTTGTTGTATAGAATGGCGGGTGTGCCGGGCGTGGTGGCTCACACCTGTAATCCCAGCACTTTGGAAGGCCAAGGTGGGCAGATCATGAGGTCAGGAGTTTGAGACCAGCCTGGCCAACATAGTGAAAACCTGTCTCTACTAAAAATACAAAAAAGTTAGCCAGGTGTAATGGTGGGCGCCTGTAATCCCAGCTGCTTGGGGGGCTGAGGCAAGGAGAATCACTTGAACCCGGGAGATGGAGGTTGCAGTGAGCCGAGATTGCGCCACTACACTCCAGCCCGGGCGACAGTGCAAGACTCCGTCCTGAAAAAAAAAAGTAAGAATGGTGGGTGTTAAGAGTGATCTACTCCAGGTGTCAATTGTATTTAGCATACTGCTCACTTAAATAGGAGCCTTAGACAATTTACTGATGTCAGTAGTTTCTTCTTTCTTCCATAGTTTAGCTATGATAAAAATGCATAACTAAGAAGACTTGTGGAAATGCTGATCTCTTCAATTTGCCATCAGCTCAGAGAAAGCCAAAGTTAAAAATGCCCAGAAATTTGAAGGCAATGCTTATTTATGTGGGACGTAAGCACTCTTCATTTTGGGATGGAAAAAAAAATGAATTTGAACTGCCATAGGGAATGTTTACATCTTATTTTTGAGGTTCCATTTCATCTGTTTGATTCATTTTGTTACTGCTTTTTCTTTTTCCCCTCCTTTCTCACATCTCATTCATGTAGATTTCTGTCCTGGGCACATTAGAAGAAAGTTAGGAGGGGTCTAAATCTATAGAATTGCCAAAATCAGATTCCTTTGAGTAGTTTAGTGTTGAAATGATCTGCCTCCTTCCAAAAAGCAGCAGCAGTGGGATTCCTTTGAATACGTTCGTCTTGTATTTGAGCAGGTGGAGAATCAGTTGGCAAGGTAGTTCATTGTCAAGATGTAAAAATGTGTCACCACAGAGAAATATTTAGTCTGACCCAAGCTTTCCTTTTTTATCAGCTCTTAGGATAGGTAACAGGGTAAGGTAACCCTCAATCCGCACTGTGTGGGTGAGTAATAAATAAGCAGGTAACTCAGTTGCAGGAACCCACAACTTTCTCTTCAGCATATTGCACATCACCAACAAAGAAAGCAAAAGGCTTTATTTGTTTTGTTTCCATTCAGTTTTAAGTGCACTTCCATTTTTTTTCCTTTTTAATAAAGTTGAATTCCATACAAGCTAAACTATGAAATTTCTTAAGGATTAGGGATTGGGCACTGACTGGATAACTATAGATTCAATCTTTATTTATTTATTTATTTATTTATTTATTTATTTTTAATTTTTTTTTTTTTTTAGCGACAGAATCTTGCTCTGTCACCCAGGCTGGAGTTCAGTAGCATGATCAGGGCACACAGCAGCCTCAAACTCCTTGGCTCAAGCAATCCTTCCATCTCAGCCTCCTGAGTAGCTGGGAATACAGGTGAACACCATCACGCTTGGGTAATTTACTTTTTATTTTTTTGTAGAGATGCGGTCTCACTGTGTTACCCAGGCTGGTCTCGAACTCCTGGGCTCAAGTGACCCTCCTGTCTCCCAAAGTGCTGAGATTACAGGCGTGAGCCACCATTCCTTGCCTGAATTCAATCTTACATTGTAACACACATGTAAATCCTTCTTGTTTCAGGTTAACATATAGCATTACTCAAATTCATGACTAAAAACTGTTAAGGTGAATTCTACTGTCCCTCATAATTTGAAATTCCTAATGTGAATTTTATTTTAACACCTTAAAGTTTAATACTGAAGGCAGAGCTATGGTGCTAATAATAATTATAAAAGTTTAAATGGCTTTTGGGAGCTTAAGTAAAAAGAGATAATTAATTTTTGAAATATATTAGAACAAGGAACAGGGTGTCAGCATTCATGAGTTCCTTAGCTAGAGCCAATAACTATTTCAGTTTGTCTTGGTAAAAATTACTAAATATTTGTATCTGTTCCTCCTCTGGAAAATGAGGGCAAAGAAGTAAAAACATCTTTCTTTGATTTTTTTGTAGACAATTGACCCATACAAAATTATTTAAAAACAGACAATTGTGGGCAAATTCTTATATATATATAAAATTCCCTCATGACTTCTTATAATATTTTACAAATGAATAACCATATTATTAAAAATTTAAATGACAAAATTGGTGTCATGATAGAGTACACATAATATCTCACCTAATACAATATTGTATCCAGTTTATACATATTAGGAGATCATGAGAATACTTAACATATATATTTAAAAATAATTAATTGTTAAGATAAAAGATGACATGCACTAAGGTTGTATAATCCCTGTCTTCCTCTGTAAAGGTGCATATACCTAACCTTGGTTTAAATTATGCTAGAATGATAACAGATCTAGATATTCATTTTTATTTTACAAAGTATTTCCTAAAAAATGATAAATAGCTCCAAAAGCATATACATTTTAAAACTGTAATTCAGTCTTATTCAATTGTCCCATTACTGCTATATGTTAATTTATTTGAATTAAATTTACTTAATATCAAAATGTTAAGAAAATTTAAGAAATGATGAGTCTTTGCAAACTTGTAAAAATGAGATGGCAATTGATATATCTCAGTTATTTTTAAAGGTAATGAACACAAACATGTACTCTTGGTAGACATGTAGGATTGTGTAACAGGAAACAGTAATAATGTTTCAATCATATTAATGTTTATAAAAAAACTTCCAAAATCTGAAAAGAATAGCAAGGTCTGCTTATGTTTGCCAATATAAAGAATGAAGCTCAAAGGCTATGGCTAAACAAAATTATTACTATGTATTTCAAAAAAAACTTTGAATTTGCTAAATGTGCTTCCAAGTGTAGTCTTGAATTAGACTTTAAATAAAGAAGCAACTTTTCTGTTATAGGTGCAAGTAAACAATTGACAGGTAGCCCATTTTAGGGGGTTAGGGAGGAAAAGAGATGGCAGAGAAAATAAAAAGGGAGACATCAATGCTGTCTACTTTGACGGATTGAGTCAGTACAGCTTGCTGACACAGAGTGAGCTGAAGTTTGCTGGTCTTCTATATGGATAGGTTTTACTCGATACAGAGGATTAATAGGTGGATGATAGAAAATTCATAGGAAACATTGATTGGCTGGCCCTAATACTGAATCACAGGGTTTCCTGACCATCTTTATGACTAACAATTCTGCATAGCCTCTTTCACTTTTAAATTGCTCGTTTAGAAATTTGAGATTGAGTTAATGCTACTTCCTACTGAATTTCCAGGAAGTTAGGAAGAGAATTTATGGGTAGAAAGAAAAAGTGTGTAAATTCTATGTAGACATAAGTGGTAACTGTTCATACTTAATTTTATCCCCATTACATCCCTCAACTTAGTGTCACACAGACATTTCATAATTTTTTAAAACCAAACAATGTTGATTGATTAGTTGGAAAGTAAGGGAGTGTGGAAATTATGAACTATTCTTAAACCTAATAAATAATATATATTATATATATATATTATATATATATATATAAAATATATACTTGTAAACCAAAACTACTTACTCACCTAACAAACATTGCTGATTACCTGTTATACAAGGTGGTGTTCCTAGCAGTATGGTAGATATGCAATGAGAACTATGGCTTGTGCCCTTGAGGAGATTTTAGCCTAGTTGATGAGATAAACCCTGTATATGAGTGCTTAAAACAGAAAACATTGTGAAATATGGAGCACAGTTGTGAGACTAAGTACTTAAAGTATTCAGAGAAGTGAGTGATTTCTTCTGGCAGAAAATATCACCATAAATTCAAGAAAGAAGAGGCATGTGAGTGGGTGTTAAAGGATATTTAGCCTAATATATGCAAAAATGACAAGGATTTTCATGAAATAGCCAAATAAAACAAACATAATGAAAACACATTATGACCAAGTTACGCTGATTACATCTAATAGGTTTTCACAAAGAAAGACTAACTAACATAAAACAGGTTTTGTTTTTATCCCTCTAAAATGAGTGTTGAAATGAGCTAGTCTCCTTTTATATCTTAATTATCAGAATACCTCCTAAACTTTGCAATATCAATGACATTTGGAAGCCATAATTCTGAAAACTGTATTCACCGAATGCATTTGTAACTGAAAGGCATAAAAGGTGATTGTTCATTTTATCTTATTAGAAGCTTCCCTGGCCTCCATAGCAGAGCTCATCTGGCGCCCACTTCATGCTTGAGCCATGCAGATTGGAGTTGACTCTCAATTATACCAAGTCTTTCTCCAAAGATGACAGTCCAAATACAGTAGAGATAAAATACATCAAGGTTTAAAATAGGCCCGTTCAGCCCCAGTGCTGCTTCATCATGAAATGATATAATTCACTGATGCCTCTGCCTAGCCTAACATATGTTCTATTCACAGCCCGCGTCACTCTTCATTTGTAATTATTTCCCTTTTTTTTCTTACCCCATCTTGTAATACTTTGCTTGGTTGAAGACAAATACTGAGAGGCGAAGAGTATTATATATGATGACCTGTTCCAGGGTGTTAAACCCCTGTCAAGGTTTGATTTTAACACGGGGTATTGATGACAGTACATCAATTCAAGCATCATGTCCCGAATTAGAGTATATTAATTATCACTTGAGTGCAATATGCATGAAAATGCTGTTTCATTGACTAAAAGGATCTGACTGAATAAAAATCCATTTCTCATCTGGTTGCTTATGGATAAAGACATTTTTTTCTCTTTGCCTTGGATTGTTCTTTATTAAATATGATTTTTATATGATTGTATGAATAAATTGTCTTACCCAACAGCAGAACTAGATAGTTTTATACAAAGAAAATGTAATGGGTTGTCTCCTCTTGGCACATCTCTAACAATGTATTTACAGTTAATAGTTTAGGCAGATTATTTATAACAATACTGCCAAAAAACAAAGTTCTTATTTTTAGCTTTCATGAGAAAATGATATTTTCAAATTGTTGCCTTCTTCATTTAAAGGAAATGAAAGTTATAAGTTACAATTATTTTCAGATGATAGAGGAGTAACAAGCTATGTCAGGTAACACATACACTTAAAAGTAAAACTAATATTATTCTTACTTTTAAAAAGAAGATGTTCATAAGAAGCACTTCAACACTAGACACAATGTTTACATTACTCATAAGTCCAACCAACACACAATTGTATATACACATATTTGCTATGGAGACAACTAGATAACAAAAAAGAAAAACAACTGAGGCCTAGCTTTTTTACCACACACAATTTTTACAATGCTACCTAGTCTTAATAGAAATATAATTTTCAGCTTAACATGGAAATTTTCTAAATCTTTTCAAGTTATAATGTCTTAAAACTTTTTCAACAATATCTCAAAACTAATATTTAATCCCAAATTTAAAATATAAAAGTAGGAATCCTAAAACCAAATTTTACTTAAAAATTTGAAAAAGTATTAAAACATATATTACTATATTCAGTCAAGACAATTGGTCCATATATTAGGGATAATTTCAATGGCAATGAAAAAGAAACAAACCACCACTCTTTTAAAAAAATAAACAAATTGCTAGCTCTAATATCAGTGTTTATTAGTAAATATGATGCTGGAGTTTCCCGCAAAGCGGCCTTCTCAGTAAAAATTTCACAAAAGCTATTTTAAATTGTGGAGTGGGAAATTTGAAAACTTAGAAATATATATTTGTTTCTGTATAAAGAAGAATTGGAGTCCTGTAAAGTAGAAGGTTCAAATTCAAGTTGGCAAGTTAAAGGAGTCGTCACAACAAAAACAACTCATTCCCACAGTCCTTTCCACTAAATTTCACAATTCTAACATAATTAGTAAACGCATTAAGTGGATCCTAGGAGAACAGGGGAAAAGCTGTGGCAATCTCTCCCTGGTGAGGCTCCCCTGCACCACTATTCATCCTGTCCCCGATAAAATCGAACAGGAGTTCCCAAGGTGTGCCACACACTCAAGTCACCATGGTGAGGCCTGGCCACAGAGAGATTCATTTAAAAGGTTGTAGCTTAATACTAACATGATTTTACAAAAAAATTGATTTCTCGCCTCATTTTTTGAATGATAATCATTAAATACTGCATTCAATATTAGATTATGCCCAGAAGACAGGACCCAGAAGATGCACATCTGTTTGGCCCAGAAAACTTTCAATAAACCCCACTTTTGCTTTAAGTTATGAATTATTAAGTTTGCATAAAAATCTCTAGCATGGGCAGAAACCTAAATATATTTATGGGGCAAATACTTTGTGTGGTGGAAGGAATACTGGGCTAGAAACGATAAAAGTCATGAAACATTGCTGGCTCTGTTTCTTACTAGTCACATGGAACGAAGACAAGTCGTTTCTCTGAAATAGAAAAAATAATGCCTGCCTCCCTGCAGCATAAGTGTATGGCAGGGATTGTTGTAAGTGAAGGTGTCCTGACAATGATAAGACATTACATAATTGCAGGGCAGTGCTGCTCCTGCTTTTAGCCTGGCAAAAGAGGGAATAATACGGCAGGTGAGGGGGAGTGACCCATATCAACCAGAGAAGAGGTAACACTGGAAGATGCCGATCTGGTTGACAAATGTTTCTAATAAAAATGTTCACAGATCAGAAGACTCGCTGAATCTCATTTAACTGTGTTGTTATTATTTCCCCTTTCACCACAGTTTCACAGCCTCTATCTCTATTTTTTCCATTTTTGTCCTTTCTTTGCTTTCTGGTTGGTCACAACAGAGGCCAAAGTGAGCCATTAAAGGACCTCTGACAACAGTAAACACAGACACATACAATTGGCCTCAGAGGAAATAAATTTTTTATTTTAAAAAATAAGTATATTTGAATACTAAATTAACCAGTTTACAAATAAAAACATTTCAGAACTGAAAATACCCCAGCCATCATTTGCTATGACATTCCAAGTTCATAATTCTAGTTACCACAAGACAAAATATGGTTCATAAACTCCTAGAAGCAATACAAATGAAACTACATTTGTTATTCTGCAATTGATAATGCAATTTCCTTTATTCAAAAAATCCAAACCCTCATGCACTAAGGAATAACTGACTAAATTACCTGTTAACACCTTATACCATAAACAAGTTCTTAAAACATACCTTTAAAAAAGGCTAAGTTTAAATAATATGCCCTGACTTTTTACTCCTCCAATACAAATTGCAATTTAGATTAATGGAAACAGAAAATACCTTAATTATTGTTCTAAGATCAAAATATTCTTTGTGTTTAAGAACAGAAAAGTGGAATTTAAGTTTTCATACCACATTTTGTAGTTTGTCACCAAAATTTTGTCTCTACTAATTTATATTAATAAAATAATGACCAATCTTTCTTGATTCCTATACACAGGCCAAAAAGCTTAAAGTTTACTTGCAAACAGAAATCTCTTTCACACACATATGCACACACAAACACCCTACCTATTCTTTAGTGCCTGCTAGTGAAAATGGTCTATCATATGACTATGATACCATCAGCACACAGTGTTTCACAGCCATCACAATGTAGGATTGACATATGACATTTATAAAATGTCAGAACCCCTCCACCAATTTTTACAGCCTATTCCCCAGTAGGGTTTCAGGATGTAAAATGAGCTAAAGGCAACTATGTGCTCATTAGCTGTGCCACTTCTGATACATTACGTCAATTGACAATGAAACACTGTGATATCAAAGTGCAGGTGTAAAAAATAATAAGGCGACTGCTTGTGTAACAAAATCTCTCTAACTGAGAATATGTAATAAATATGCAAGGAGGCAGTTTTTATTCACTGAAAATGTGGCATGGTACATCAAACATAAAACCCAAGAAAGGGTTTTGACATGCCAAACTCAATTAAAATTTCTTTTCATGACTATCATCAGAGACTCAGTAACTTATTTGTGAATGTAAAAGGTGATTATGCAAGTTCCAAATAGAAGGATCTGAAGATATCAGGAGACTCAGATGGTGTCAGAAACAGAGCTAGCATCTAACTCACAATTACTTTTAATGTTAATAAGTGATAGTGAACTTGTCACAATGAAAATTATAGTACGCTTAAAACCTGTTTAGCTACCTCCTACCTATTGAAAGAATATGTACATTATTATCTCTCCATGAACCATCCCCTACCTCTCCAATGGCCCAAGATCTTAATGCTTTAAAAATTCCTAAAGTTTGGTGAAAACAAAATAATGAATAAAACAAAATAGCGATATATATAAAATAACTATATATAAAATAGCTATATGGCCACCTGACTGGTTTTTACATATGTTGACTCATATTTAGAGAAAAAAAGGGGGAATGTGAAATCTAATTTCAGAGTTTATTTTCTAGAAAATTAATTATAACACTAATTCCCAAAATCAATAATATTTTGCATTATATTACTTTATAGAGCTGTCCAGACCAATAAGTACACCGTTATAAGTATAAAATCCTAAACTTGATATGTTGGAAGATGATACATTGGAAAAGATATGCCCTCATCATTTAAAAATTGACAAAATGATTTAGTGTAATGAACTCCCTGAGAAAAATCCAGCACCATATTAAAAAGTTATGTAAGTTCCATTCATACTTTTTTCACACAGGAGAAATGTCACATTAGAACTTTTGATGAATATGAAATACTTTACTTTACAGGATGCTAGGAATCCTGACCAGATAGGTAGGATGACAATTGAATTCTATCACTGTACTGACTAAGCCCTCAGTTAAACTTGGTAAAGTTACTTAGATAAACTATTTTCATCCCAATAATATTTAAGGGATTATTTTGAGAAAATATAGAGATATTAGAGGGAAATTATCAAAGATATCATTAACAATACTGATTGATAACAATACCGAGCAATACTGATATCAATCCTCAAGTGTGGATGTTGTAGCCCTCATTTCTTTCCATAATTGTCCATGTGATTAATTGCCTTAATAACAAGTGAAGAGAGAAAAATAGAAAGAACACATGATAGTCATCATTTTCAAATCATTCAAATCAGCTATAGAGCTGATTACAAATAGAGATACCCGAACGTCATTCCCAGGCATTCTGGAATAGGTACATGATGCGTAGGGCTTAGGTTTATGTATCTATACCCACCTCTACAGGCAATTCTGACAAACACCAACACTTGCTACTCATTCCCTCAAGATTCTGATAAATAATGTAATACGATATCTTGTTACCCATATCTTCTCAGGTGGATTTTTTACAAAATTCTAGATGCTCTACATTCCCTTATTTACCACTGATAGTCTTTAGATCAACTCTTCCTTTTTCATAAAATAAAAGATAGGTGTGGGAGGTTGTGGATTTTGAAAGGAAGAGAATTATAAAAAAAAAATTCATTTAAAGTACCATATTTTTCTAACTACATTGTTTCTTCCCTTGTGCCTGACAGGCTGCAACTATCTACTTTTCCGCTCACTTTAGTTTTGGCTGCCTATAATAGTACCTATGCCCCTGTCACCCTCTGATGTTTCTTCAATTGTTATGGTTTTATAATTCAAATTTCAAAAAAGTTGTTCACCCTGTCACTGTGCTCAAAGCCGAAGACATCAAGGGAATAGTCCTTTCTGTGGAATATAAGGCCCACTGTGACCTGGTTCCAATCTATCTTTCTAGCCTTGATTTCTTCTATTTCAACCAAATGATTTGTTCATGGTCTCAAAAATGCGATATGCTTTTTTTCATCTTTGGCTCTTTGCTCGCATCATTTGCTCTACACTAACAACTATCCCTGTAAAAATTCACCCATCTAGATGAAGTTTCTTCCTTCAAATTGCAGGTCAAATTCTACTTCTTCCCAGATAAGATGATAACTGCTCCACCTCGAAAACAGAGATTGCCTTCCTCTGGATCCCCACAGAATCCTCTGTCATCTGGTACTTATTCCACCATATATTATATTTTCATTATCTTAAAATTTGTTCTCTTCCAAAGATGGTAATATTGAGGGAAGGAGCATTCCTCCTATCATTTTTAGTTCCTATAGTGCTTTTTGGAAACACACTCTCAGGACTCTGAGGAAATATTTATTGGTTGGTATTATAGTGTCACGTCTTTAATAAGCTACTAAGAATAAAATTACCACTGGTAGACCAAAAGATCTACAGGATCAAAGAACACGAGTCTTTTTCACTGCAGATAAGCAAGAGTTTAATCATTTGGAATAGCGTGATTGAGGATTTTAAAGAGTTTTTCAATACTAAATCTTTCAGCATCACTGCAACACAGACATATTCAGGTGTTAGTCCTGGGAAAATGAAATGAAATTCTACAAACATTTATCAAGTGTCTCTGCTAAGAGCAAAATACTCTGACCTCTGGTACTGTGGGGGCAGTCACTCCATGACCTCTCAAAACCCAACACCATGCATTATATCCATCTCACTTGGAAATTATTTTCTAATCTACAACAAATTTAAATTCGAATTTAAGCACTTACAGGAGAGAGAATGATTAGACGCAGTTTCATCTCTCAAGGAGCTCTGAATCCAGTATTGGTTTTAAAGATCAAGCAGCCACTCAGTTACTGGGCTTAAAGGAAAAATAGTAAAATCCCAGAAGGAAATGGAATTTATCATGATCATATTCAAAGCACAATGGTACATGTATTTATGCAGAGAAATGTAAACATAAATTCAAGGGACTCTATAAGATTTTCAACAAATGAAGCTCAAAGTTCCCTGCTGAAAACAAAGATTACTCATGTTTTAAAATGAGATTGTTGATGATTCATTCAGTCAATAAATAGAGTGAGTATCTGCATTCATTCATTCATTCATTCATTCATTAAAGAAATATATGAGTACTGGCACTGTGCAGTGTCTCCTTCCATTTGGCCTTAGATCTAATCAGGTGCTCAATCTTAAGAGGTCTTTCAGTCATTGCCCCTTTTGGTGGGATGGGATTGAAGAAAAAGTCCTTTCCATTCAGGCCCTTTTCCTCCCTCCAGAGGGAGGACTCTTTGTCGTAGATCATTCCATTGAAATTGGATTTAAAGGTAACATACACCAACCACTTACCAAATTTCCAATTGGAAGCTTGAAACTGGCTACTTTCATTCTCAGCCACAATTCAGTGTGCTCTATTCACTTTTCTTTAGGCATATTCAATTCTCTCTCAATCACTGTCCTGTAGGCTCCTTTATGTATAAACAATGATACTTTGTGTTGTACTAGTGAAATAGCATAGTGCTCTGTAGCAAGTTATTCAATAAATGTGAGTTAAGTTGGTGAAACATTTAATGGAAAACATGGTGCTAAGTATGTTTGTTGTGGTGATGATAGTGTGGGATATAAGGATGCATAAGACATAGTTTTGCCCCCAAAGAATTTTCATTTTAGCCGAGGAGATAAAACACTTTCTCAAATAACTGTAATATAAAGTATGAAGTGATAAGCCACAAAGAAGTGGTACAGAGGAGGTGCTGTGAGAGTTCAGAGGAGGGAGAGATTACTTCCAGCTGTTCAGTGTCCAATGTTCTGCTCAGGACAGTGAGGATTACAGGAGAGACAGAACTTGCTGCAACTGGGTATACAAACTCACTGATGAAAAAGCCAAGCACACAGTTTCTGGTTAAAACCCCAAAGATGCATATGTTAAATCCAAAATGAGTGGCACACTCAGTGCTATGCTGTTCAGGAAAGACAAATTCATGAGTGCAAGAGTGTTTGGGAAAGCCTCTATGGAGGCACTCAGCATTGAGCCTTCAATAACAATCACTCTATTAAAAAGGGGGGTTTCAGGCATAGAATACGACAGTGGCAACATCTCAGAAAGGAAAGTGAGAAAAGAAGATGCTATGCAGTTGCCCCTCTTTGTAAAAATCAGCCATCTGGATCTTGCTGTATGGTTCATCGGTTCCCTCCAATGAGTCCTAAACAGAGAGGGACAAGGAGAGTGCATGAAACCTCACACAGTATAAATAACAGAGAGGGGTTGAGGTGCTCTGTTTGTGGACAGATATCCGTGGATGCCTTTAGGATTCTGTTTAGCTAGGGAATCTGGTGGTTTCCCTCTGTTCCCTTGATCTTGCTATCTCATATAAATCTGTTAAAAGCATCTTCCCATATTTTAACTCACTTCTGACATCTAACCTTTGCACCAGATAATTGACATATTATGCTCAGCATTTATGAAATTGTAAGGATCTTTTTAAAGACTAAAAAGTGCTATAAAAATTGTGAGAAAAAAATTGGCCACATATACTAAGTTAACATGCATCAAGAAAAATTCATGGTATTCCTATTCCATCTTTTGGAAAATAGATAAAAGGTAGCTTTATCTCTATTTCTTGTTATTCTCATTTCCAGTTGGTGATGAGGTACACCTGAAACTTCACATTTTGCTCATTACAGCTCCCAGAGGATAATCCCTCACATTCTCAGAATATTCTTCTTACTGAAATGGCATCAGGCACTTCTCCTCGATCTATCTTTGGCTCCTATTTTGAATAGCTTCAAGATATAGACTAAATGCTTTTTTCTTCTATTTCATGTTTTGTCATTGAGATATTTACAAAACCAGAGTTCTTATTAATTAGTTTAATAATTTTATGTTCATATATGACTTATTTATAAGTATATTTTTTAAAATAATAATGTTTGTTCTTAGTAAAATCATGTCATATTTTATTTTGAATGAATATTAACACATAAAAGTAATGTGGTGGGAAAACAATAGAACATAATCAACTATTAAGCATACCACAATAAATAATGTGAACATAAAAGGACTACAGAAGTAATTTTATCTACAACAAGTTGTAAGTATCAACTAGGGTAAAGCTATCTGCAGGAATGATGTAGTAAAAATATATCTGACAAATTATTGAATAAGCAGTGCATATGAACTCTACTCTAGAATTCTGTTATAACAATTTGAAAGGATTTTCAAAAACCATTATGTATAATATATAATGAAAGTGAAAGCTCCTAAGTTTGTTTTGAAAAGCTTCTTGTCATTTGCTTATTTCATCAGAAAAATCAGACAGCCATAAGATTTTCATAATGGGTTCCTTAATTGCACTTAATACGACTAACTATACACAGAAGGCATATAACATCCATGTATTTATACCAAAAGTATCATGAAAACTGTAGTGTGCATTAAAATCATGCAGGGTCTACTTTTGTTTTGTAAAATTGTAGAAAAATTGTAAATAGCAAGGGTGACCTCCAGTGTGCAATAGGTTTATGCCATTGCATTTTTTTTCAGTAACAGAAACTTCATTGGCCTATTCCAATTCTCTAAGAGTATTAAAGATAAGGAGAAAGGGAATTTTCTAGGTTGAAATGGGTTTGTCAGTTCAAAGCAATTGCTTTGTTTTGTTTTTGGATTTTTTTTTTTTGGGGTTTTTTGTTGTTGTTGTTGTTGTTCTTTTTGAAGCTTATGGTATTGCTTGGAACCTTAAAACATAAAAGAGCAGGGGGAAGAATCTGTGACTAATAAAAGTTAGAAAACTGTATTTCTTCTATATGGTCTTGTTCAAACCTACATTCATTAAAGCTTTGAAGAATAAGCTGAATTTATATCTTTAAAATGAAAATTCAAAAAGGACATTCTTTAAATGTCTCATACTGCCACGCAAATAGCAAAACTACCTGACATAATTTCTATACAAAAATACTGACACTTACACCAAAGAACAAACTAACACCACCAAAAAATCAAACTTAAAAAGCTTTTTAGAAAGTCTCTAAGATCAAAGCTTTTCACTGTAGATAAAATTTCTTTTTATGAAAAGCTAATGGCTTGCCACAATGTATAATATAATTTCTATTTGTCTCTAATCTCAACACAATAAAACTATTCACACGAAAAGAAAAAGCATGATGCTCTCCTTACGAGCCAATCCAACATCACTCACTTCATCTTTCACTCTGCAGATAATACAAATCATCTAAAACTACCAGGGAATTTTTATTTGCAGATTTTGTTTTTATTTCTTTACTTGGTAAATAACCTAAACTTTGGGGGAAATGAAGTTTCTTTTCAAAAGATTTTGCTAGTAAAACCTCAAGTTCTGCCTTAGCTAGCAAGACCACACAAAAGATCTAATTATATGGGTGCCCACCAGAGCTCCAGAGCTCCTGCCTGTCAGAGTCAGTGTCACTCTCTCCATTAGGCACATCTGCTTTCAAAGGTCTATGCTGTGGACGTTAAAAATTCGCTCCAGGCTGACTCTTGGCATAAAAGGTATAAGGCTGAGAATGAATTGCTTTTTATGAATATTCATAACAATCAGTGTGGACTTCTCAACTTCTTACACAGGGAAAAGTATAAATAACTGCATGTGATATAGTTTGTTTATCCAGTTTATAATATACATGGTGTGTGTGTGTGTGTGTGTGTGCATAAAATGTTTGTTACTAATAGCATATAATTAATGAACTAATTTAAAATTCACATTGGTGATAATATGTTCTAATTTTAATAAATTATAGCTTATGAAATTCCCAAGTATGAGATAATCTTAGAAACGAGTATTATTCCTTTGGACTTGTTATGATCTCTCATGTCAAGAGTCTGTGCGCTACCTGCTAAGAAATGCCTGAGCAGGCCCTGAAATGATGGACCCTAATGGCTCCAAAGGAGCCATTGTTGTCTATTGTGTCAATATTTTGCGTTCTAAAGATGATCCACAGAAGACTTCTCAACCAGGCTTTTGCATATCAGACAGCAATGATGACTCAATCTATTATGTCAATAATATGGTGTAAAAAAACTCATTCTCTTGAATTCACACAATTACAGTCATCAGCATGTTTTGTCAATGATCTGCCTAGAACATTCTTTGAGCACCCTCAGAAGATAGCATTTTTCAAATCTCACTATATCTTTTCATTCTAAAAATTTGTTTTTCAATGTTATTTTAAATGTGGCAAATTAATACCATAAAAAGGTTTAGAGCAAAAATGAAATTCACCGGGTCAAATTATTCTCACAAACTCCTCCTAAATCAAATTAGATTCTGAAGGGTCCCCCAAAACATTTTTGATAACTCTGTAAATAAAGAAAGTATTCTTTACTTTCTTTCCTGAAGGACACAAATCAAAATTATCAACACAGCTTGTAGATACCACAGGGGGCTCAACATCGAAAATACATAAGTATACATTACATTCTACATTTTCTAATCAAAGGAGGAAAAATTAAGGTCAGGTATCAGATTCTATGTCTATTTTCAAAGTTATATAATAAATATAAATTTTGGAACAAATGGCTTGTTAAAATGTATTAGGAGTCTACTTCGAGACATCAATCTTGGAATGTTCAGTATATCTTTAAATACTGGTAATTATTAAGTGGTACTTAAGAACACAGAGGGTATCTGTAAAGCAATATGTGAGCAAGAAAAGGTGTGATAATGTATTGAGTTAGAGTCCAATCAACTGCTTTCAGAGCTACATCTTAAGACTAGGGAGAAGAGAGTAACTTTTACGGCTTGATATGAATAAATTGACTTATCCTAGTTATTTGTTAAAAACCTGTACTGGCAAAATGCCAGCTATATTCATGCACAAAGTTGAAGATCAAGAATTTTTTTTTAGTGTCAAATGCCATACATTTAAAGAGGAATTCTAATAAAATGTCTCCTTTTGTAATTTTATACAAATGGATTAAGTATCATCAAGAGTGGATACAGTGTTCTTTTTGTGTATTGATTTTTAAGAAATACTTTCTCAGATGTGTCAGACATGCCTAGATTTTTGAATAAGGGAGGTTTCTTTTTTTTTTTTTGTATCTTGGCTCTGTTCTTATAAAGCAATGTTTTGGCAAAGTCGGCAAGTTCCTTAAATGAAGATTTTTTCCCCCCTCCTGGGTATCAGAAGACCATTTTAATTCACTCACCAGCTAAACTCTCAAAGGTACTGGTGTATATGGTAACATAGGAGCCAATATCCTAGCTATCAGTTTTCATACAGCCTAGCTGGACCTTTACATTATAGCTGCCCCACATTTATTGTTCTTTCATTGCATCTGTCAGCATTTCCTGACAGCGCATTATGGAGCACATGGCTACAAAGTCAGTATCAATCAGTCCACGATCATGCAGATATAAGTAGCAGACTATTGATAATGGGCCTTAAATCAGATCATCATGGTTTAAGCATAAGATTCTTAAAAGGCAGCTATCTCAGGGGAACTTCTACTTGCCTGCACCTGTTATAAACCCTACAAGCCAGTTTCTACTACCTACCACCTTCAACTTCTCTGAAGAAAAAAGAAGGATCTATTAAACACACATACACATATGCTATAACACATTTCACCATGTACAATGAAGCATGAAAGCAAAGGTGGAAATTAATATAACTTTTTGCTCCGTTCCTTCAAAAAATGTGCAGAAGCAATATATATCTCCCCTAACACTAATGAACCCAGACTACCAAGCCCCACATATACTTCACATGGATAACGGCAGTTTTGTTGTGCTTTGAAAATGTCTTACTTCAAAAGCATTTCAACTTGCTGTGGCCATTTAACAAGAAAAGTGAGAGAATGCATAGAGTTTAGAGGTATGCTACACCAAACTCAAGGCACCATGTTAAAAACAAAGGCATCTAATTTCCCCAGACATAAATAATAAAACAAAACAGGAGTTGCATGCAAATTTAGTAACATAAAATTTAAGGTGATAAACAGAATGGAAGCTGGCTTCTTGTTTAGTATTCCTCAGTTATCACCATAATTGCTGCATGTCTGTCATCACTAGCAAAAGAAAAAAGTGTCTTTCTCAGCTGCTCCCCTGCTTGTTTTGTTCGCTGTATTCTTGTAAAGTGGGAGAAAATAAGTGTCATTTAATGAATAGTGCTATTCTTTGTCTGACAGCTTCATATCTGTTAGGTGTAGGAGGCCTACTACTTTCTTTTTCTGATAATGTTTTTGACAGTGTGCTAAATTCCTCCCCCAAAAGGCCGGCATGTATATTCTGCTAAAAGGGGCTTCATCTCTCCTGAATGGGTGCCCTCTTTTAACCCCCTTCAGCTTCTGTTCTTACATTAATTGAGCTGATCAGATTGAGCATATGAATTTGTCTTTGATGTATTCGTATGTTTAGTTGACGTTGCTCTCTCTCTCATTGGCAGCGGACAGAGCTCTCAGACAAATAGGACTGTTGCCATGGTAACAGGCAATAGCTAGGGATCTCTTGAAAAATATTTTTATTTCAAAATTCAAACTGGAAAATTCTCACTGGATATGGTTCTCAGTTCTAAACGTGTCATATCTAATGATGAATGCAATTAGGAATCCCACCAGTGTTTTAAATAATAAATTAGCCTAATTTTCTAGGCCTGGCATGATGACATACAAATACTAAAAAGGCGTCTTCTTTTTTAAAATCCATGACAAAGGACTTATTAATGACTTTTGTTCTTAGGATTTCAAATTAAAACGGATGGTAGGCTAATGATAGCGCTTTCTATCTGCTGAAAATCAGAGGCCTAGAGGTAAACTTATTATTTTTTTTAAGAAACCACTTCAAGCTGCTGTAATATTTGGTTATTTCATTTTTTAAAAAGCAGGTGTAGAAATCCTTCTATAAATGTTGAATGCTATAGCGGTTGGTAAATCTCAGTGGATAAAAAATGCCCATAGCCATTTTTAATTACTGAGCATGAGAAAAAAGGATGGATGGTGAGCATAAGTTTTATAGTCCACTATCATCTTACAATAGTTTTCAAATTCTTAGTATGTTAGTCGAAATACAAGGAAAAAATGAAGATAAGTACTTCATTATGTGACATAAATTGTAGTTATTTTTAAAACTTAATTTATTCATGACTATACAATTCCAGTTATATTAATTATTATTTCCCCCAGTCATACCATGTGGGGCTTAGAGAACAATGAAAATTACTGTACAGTTTGATAGCTTCAAGGATCTGCCATAATGTGTAATCACATTACAAAGAGGACTACTAGAAACAAACCAAGTTTTTCTATTCCTTAAACTTTGTTTTTAGCATTGTTCAGCTCTTTGTATCTGTTGTTCACGGTGTTATGTGTCAGAATGCAGAACTTAACTTTTTGATATTAACTGGCAAGGGTGCTACCTCCTTTAATTTTGAGTTAAGCCAGTCACAATAATAAAATCAAGCAAATCCATGTGTATTTTGGGTTTGTTTGAAGGAAATGGATCTTACTCAAATTTTAGAATGTCAGCATACAAAATAATGAACGAAGAGGTTAAATTAAATCCAAATGGTAATGAGTGTCTGTAGTACACGCCATCTCGTGTTATATATGGCTTTTACATTTATATATTTTAAAAAAATTTGTGTTTAAAGCAAAAAGATAGAAAAAAGTTAAACCTAAGACATTAGTAGTTATCAATTTCTATACTTTTACTATTACTTTAAATAAAAATTTTCTTACTATGGCCTAAATAAAATATGAGTATTAAAAGTTTTATTCTATATTATACTACTAAACCACCTGGAATATTACTTTTTTCCTCAAAAACTGAAGTATAATATTTTTTATAATACCAAAAAAAAAAAACCTTATATGAAAAACTGCAGGGGACTAGCAAAGAACATCTTAGCTTCTATTGGTAAGTAAGCATTTCTCCCTTTAACTATATTTCCAATCTATTTCATCAAAAATCCACAGTGAAGACAGTAAATCCAAATCTGCTTCAGAGTTCACATTGATGGCTGTAGCCTCCTAAAGCTCTCTGGAAGAGGAGGACATACCTAGGAGGTCCAGGCATGAACCTCACCCCATCTGGCTGTCCTGAGAGTCATATATTAATAGAAACAGTCCACTCTGAATCAGGAGAGTGTATCTTCCTCAGTCAGGCTTTAGTTGTTCATCTGAGTTGGGGCAGTATGCTTTTGCACCCTTTCAGAGTGATTAAATGCAATTTTTTAAAGTTTATTTTATTGTTTTTTTAATTACAAAGGTAATTCATACTTACGCACAAAAACCAAAAAATATTGAAAGTGTCCCTTCATCTCCAAAGCTAACCACCCCATATTAAAAGAACCACCAGCAATTGGTTATACATCCTTTCAGACCTCTAATCAAAACCATTTTTGAAAATACAGGATTTCATTTACCTTCCACCTTATGACTCTTGATGACAAGTGATATGAGAAAGAGGAAAAGGAAAGCAGGAGTGTCTTTCTGTTTCTTTTTCTATGCCTAAACTAGATAGTAAGATATGAGAAAGAACACTCAAGTTTCACTTCTCACTCATCAATAGTCACAACCCTCAAGTGGGAAGGGAGTGTGAATCCAGGTGGTTTCTTTCCCACCACTGTAAAAATCATCTAAGTGCCTAGAAGTCATAACCCTCAATATATTCCTGGTCTTCCAAGGTCTGAGCCATTTCCCTGATGGAAATAACTATCCATAAGTGATGTTACATACGACTCACCAGAGTACCATATTACCATGCTGAGTTGGAAAAAGAAAGCCCTGCCTTTCACTGTTTAAAATATTTTGAAAATACAAAGCATGAAGATGCCAGTTTCTTTTCTTGCTCAGCACTGCACAGATCTACTCCAAACACAGAGTGGCTCATTGACTTTGGCGCTGAAGGCTTAAATCAGCTCCATAAGTGTCCAGCAAGCCAAAATGAAAGCTAAACACACATTGTTACTGAAGCCTATGCTGCATTTCACAACTCCAGGGCTATAACTTAAAGACAATTTACCTCAGAAAATATAAGGCAGCACAGGGCAGTGGCAAGAGACTTAGATTTGGAATCAGAATGACAGGGTCAGACATTTCTCACTAGCACCCAGACCTTAAGTGACCTCCCTGAGCCATAACGTCTTAATCTATAAAACAGGGATCATAATATCAGCCCTCCTCCTACAGTTATTGTGCAGTGAAAATGAGATAAATACAAATGTGCTTTAAAATATATATAGATTGCATTTAAACCTTATATTGTCTATATTTTTTAAATGAAAATCAAACCTATTGATTTTATAAATTACATTTTCCATAAAAATCTTCAGATTTATATGAATCAAGTGTGGATAACTAATTTAATCTTACAATGCCTCATGTTAAAATCTGAAACATTAATTTTTAAAAACATTACTTTTTTATAAAAATGGTTTGCTTTTTATAAAATATTTAACTTAAAAAAACAAATGCCCAATTCTTATATACCATTTTTTCCTGCAGTGGAATATGCTTTTAAATTCATTAATTTAGAAAGTAAAAAGATTAGAGAGAGAATTAGTCAAAGGCAAAAATTAAAGTTCTATAATTCAAAAAGTTAAAATTAATAAAACAATTTAAAAGCAATATAGAATAGTTTATTTCAGTGTAAAATGTCTAGTTTGCACATTTCTGAAAATTTAAATATAGACTCATTAGTAGTTAGTCTATTATAGATTATATATAAGCATTTATAGGTATATGTATGCATATTATATGATAGATATAAAATTAGGCAAGATGGCTATAAATACACAAAACCATTCTTCAATTGTAGTGGATTATTTTCTGAAATTTTATTAGTAAACTGATTATAAGAAATTGAGATACATTTTCTCATACAAATAATATTAATACGATGAAGTAGGATAAGGCTGCTTTAGAAAAAAAGCCGTCTGACTCATAATTTACTGTAGAAATTAGTAGCCATATATGGAGAATAATTTCCTGTAGAAAATGCACATCTGTCCTTGCTAAAGCCAGACTGGTTCCACCAATTATTGGAGACTAGGAAAGGGGAGGTGGTACAATGGTCTGAGCTCTGAGAGCACAGAGAACAGATGCAAATTTATTTACTTTTACAGGAAAGAAACAGACTCAACAGATCAGGAAGAGTAAAGGCTAATACTAAATTTGCTATTTTCTGCTACATAGTAAAAGGTCAATAATTATTAGCCAACATAACGTTACATAGAAGAACTAAGCAGGCTGGGATCTTCAGGAAGTTGGAAGAAGTTGAGGAAGTAGGACAGGACCAGGAACGTTGGCATTGTGGCAGCAGCAACAGATAGGAAAAGAGGAGAGCCTGAAGAGGGATTTTTTTCTTCATAATACTACCTCTCCTTGTTCCCACAAAGCTTGTCCTGGGTCAGCCCTAAACTAACACCAGGGCAAAGTGAGAAGCACCATGAGAAACCAGTGAGTAAGGAAGATATATTTCTGTAGATGATAGCACCAGGCTTGATATTGATGAGAGATAAAGGGAAAGGAAATAAGTCCAAGTGTGGTGACTGACAAGGATAGGGATGTCTGAAGCCAGGGGCTGGCTGTAAACATTTGTGTTTGAAGTGACAAGTGACTCAAAGGAGACAAATAGTGTTCCTTGATCACTCCCTCTCTCCCTGAGAGCCTCACTTGGCTCTCAGAACACCATATTCTGCTAGTTTTTCTCCTACTCCAGTGACCATTCTCAGTCTCCTAACTGGATCCTCCTCCTTCCAACTTCTAAATGTTGGAGTGCCCTAGGCCCCCAGATCTCAATCCAAGATGATTTTAATCAGGTCCATCATGGCTTATAAATACCATCTGTATGCTGATTACAGCCCACTAATTCCAACCTCAATCTCTCCTGAGTCCCATATTACTGTTTCCATCTCGTACTCTTCCTAGATGTCTTAAAGCCCTATCAAACGTAGTATCTCCAAAAGAGAATTCTTGATTTTTCCCCAAAACTTGATTCTCTCCCAGGTCTCCTCATCTCAATAATCATATGCTCATTCATATAGTTGCTCAGGCCAATAGCCTGGGAGACATCCTTGATTTGTTTCTTTCATATCTCACAATCTATCAGCAATCTTTTGAGTTATTTTTCATACTGTTTAACTCAGGATCTTCAAAATAGATGCCAAAGTCCAATCACTTTTTACTATCTCCATCAACCTAATTCCAACTTTTCTATTTCCATTCTTTCTACCTTTAGAGTCTATGCTTCTTATAGCAGTCAGACAGTATTTTTAAAGTATAAGTCAGATTGCATTCCTTCAACTCCAACACCTTCCAAAGACTTGCTATCATACAAAATCAGCCTACCATTCAATCTAGTCTCTGGTTACCTCTCTGACTTCCTCTCCTTTCTCTCTCCCCCTACTCATTTAGCTCCAGTCCTAAGGGTCTTCTTGTTCTTCCTGGACTATGTGAAGCTTGTTTCTGTCTCTGAACAGAATAGCATATGCTGTTCTCTCTGCATGATGTGCTTGTCCCCAGAAATTTCCATGGCTTGATCCCTTGGATCACACAAATATTTTCTTACAGATGTCTTCCCTGGTTTTCCCACTTTCAAAAGCACCTACCCTATATCTGTATGCGCTTTACTTCATAGCTTTTATTACTACCTGACATTATGTTACTTTTTTATTGATACATAATATTTGTACATATTTATGGGGTACATGTGATATTTTGTTACATGCATAGAATATGTAATGATCAAGTTAGGATGTTTAGGGTATCCATTACCTCTTGTATTTGTCATTGCTATGTGTTAGGAACATTTCAAGTCCTCTCTTCTAGCTATTTTGAAACATATGATACATTGTTATTAACTATTGTCACCCTACTCTACCTTCGAACACTAGAACTTAAATACTCTAAGTGCATGTTTGTACCCATTGACCAACCTCTCTTCATCCACCCCCCTCACCACCACCCCACACCCCTGCACTTCCCGCACCCTTCCCAGCTTCTGGTATGTTATTCTACTCTACGCCTCCTTGACATCAACATTATGTTACATATTTATTCACTGGTTTATTGTCTGCTCTCCATAGAATGTAAACTTTATGAAGGTAAGGATTTTATCCAACTTGCTGTCTATCTACCCCTCTACAGCCTAAAATGGTTTTGATCCAAACTAGGTACTCAGTGTATGTATGTTAATTGCTCATTCAGACACTCCAAATCTTTCATGATTTACAATAGAAAAATATTGGTTACTCATATTGACACACATAAATCATGTTTTACAAAAGAAAAATGTTATGTTACATGGACTTTAATCATTCTTTCAGAATATACTTTGCACAATTTTTTTGGAATAATTTTCTCAACCAGCCTGATTCTTCAAAAGCAGTTAAGACTTTTAAAAGTAAGTACTTTCTAGAATTATGCTACAGGAGAGGGGAAAATGAAAAGGCTGACAAATTCTTTACTCTTATATTTTTAAAATGTGTTCTGAGATTTAAGAAGTAGTTATGTAACTTTTCCTAGTGAGATTTTGTTAAATATTTTACTATTTGACAGTTTGTGTCACAGTTTTTCATGCTGTATCTGCAGTTATGAATCAAACTATAAATGGCCTACTACTATGATCTAAAGTAAAAATTCCAAGGGCAAGGAGTTCATTTATTTTAATGGGTTAAATACCTCAAGGTCATTGGCTACCTTTTGCACAAATACTAAAGCCCTTTGAGAGCTACAAAATTGAGTATTTGATTTTATTTAGTTGTCATGTACTCAAAGTGAGTAGCTAACAACAAAATTATCTTTAAATATATAAATACCACTACTAAAATAACTGATATCTATAAAGTGATTACTTTGGGCCAGCTATTATTTGAAGTCCTTTATTTGATAAACCATCTAATCCTTGAAACAACCTTACAAAGTAGCTCCATTTTACATATAAGAAAAGTGAGGCACTGAAAGATAGGCCGTCCAAAATCACACAGCTAGAAGATGGTAGAGCTGAGATATGAGTCTAAGAAAAGCATGTAAACTTAACCACTATGAAATTATATCATTTGCAGCTTGTTCCATGATTCTGCTAGCAAAATGTACATTAGTTAGTAAAACACAGTTTTCATATGCAACAGATTATCAGTGATGGGAAGTTTTTCCTCATACTGTACATTGAGGGCAGCGAATCACCCTTTTGTTCTGAAAATGTTGGTCATGGTAAACAGTTTATTAACACATTGCACATCTTCTAGTTGTCTTCCATTCTTTAAAGGTACATTGGTTAAAATCATATTTAACAGAAAATACATTTTAATTAATGATACTGAAGGTATAGAATTCCTAGAAGAGCAAGACTTTTTCATAGAAAATTAAATAACAAATTATTGTGACATAAAATTTTATTTTAAATGTATTCCCTACTCTGAATTCCAAACAAAGGGCATCATACTTTATAAATATTATCTTAAATTGGTTTTTACACAATTTTAGTACATCAAAGGCCACACAAAAATTTCAAGAGGCATGTTAATAATGAATCATGTGTTTTTAAGGTCTTTAAAACTAAATGTTTGTTAGCATTTTATCTGATAGCCAACAACTTTTTGAGGTCATTCTCATTGTAAAGTAGAAACCAAAGAAATTAAAAAATTATTTGGACTTTAAAACTCTTTTTAGCACAGAATAATACAGATGTACTAAACCACATTAGGCATTGATTTCTTATCCACGTACTTTTTAGCAGCTTAAATTTCTGTGCCATGGATATGTTTGTCTTTTTAGGTTATTTACCTAAAAAGACAAATAAATAATAGCTTGCAATAGGGCAAAGGATCCCCAGACTAAATCAAGGTTACTCATACGTAATCTAACTGCCAAATAGGGCCAACATCCGTTAAACATATAAGCTAATACTTTTTAAAATCACTACAAGCATCCTATATGTTAGATTGTTCAACACTCTGCATTCTACAGGCACGCCTTGCACTCCAGCTGTAGCAATAAAATTACTGAAACTGTAATTCTCTTAATATTTAAATAATATATTAAAATTTAATTTTCAGCACCTGGAAGAATCTGTTTGTGTGCCAGCAAATGAGGTAGCTGGGCCTGGAGCTCCTATACATATGGGACTCAAAAACAACCTATCACAAATAATTACTAAGCTAGAGCAGCTGTAGTCACCACTGTAATAATTTAAAAATCAGGTCAAAGTTGCTAGAATTCTTTTCCATTTTCAAGATACCTTGCACATAAATTCTGTGATGCTTATCCTTTTCTATTTTCCATATTTTATAAATTATTCATTTTTATTGATAATCATAGATTGAGGTGGAAAGGATGGCAAGGGCATTCTGTGAACCTTTTTTTTTTTTTTAAGTTGGTGATGTTAAAAGAAATTAAGCTCCTGATTTCTCGGGTTTTTTAAATGGCTTATGTGAATGTGCCAATGCAAAAGCATATGTATTTATTACATCTGTTTATGGTAAGGATTACATACTCTGTGAATAAACAAAACTAAGGCCTATTTACTGCTCTATGGATATGGCTTTCCAACACACATTGTGTGTGTATAATATATGAGTCTAAATAGAGATACACTCACACACATCATTAACAAAATACTCTTTAATGTATCCTCTCTATGTATTTTTATTTTGTCAAATCATGATGCCATCTGGTTCATGTACAAAAGAAAAATACAAAAATTATAAGTTTTTCATTTATTAAATTTGAACAAATTACTGAGGGATGAGGCTAGTGAAGATTCAAAAACATTTTGTATATTTTCACATCTATGAAAATAAAACATTTTGAAAGGATGTCTTATACAGAGACAATTCCTAAGTTCACAACCCTATCTGGAACTGGTTACGTGTTATGTCTCTCCAATCTCTCAGCATTCCTTATCTACTTACTGAGAAACAAAAATTCAAGAGAGCAAGGGACATTTGGGATTTTTTTTTCATCACTTTAGTGAGATTTACATTGCTTTTCCCAAAAGCTCCAGACCAAAAAAAAAAAAAAATTAATTTGAAAAGTGTATTCAGTAAAAGAATGGCAATGGCAAGACACTCCGTTTAAACAGAAACTTTAATTGCTTTGAGTTAATTTTAGATTTCCAATCCGATTCTTGGATATGAAAAAAACATCTAAATATCTGTTTTTAGAAAGTGTCTAATGGCATCCTACACCTGATATTTAGAAAGAAAATAAGATATTTTGTTGGAGGGAAAGATGGAGATTAGGGGATAGGGAAAAAAATGTACCAAGAATTTATACCCTATTACCTTCAATCATTTTGATGCAAGTCATTCATACCACCACCATGCTAACAAGACATCCAATTTACTAAACAATGAATACTGAAAATACATTTAAAAGGTACAAATGACTGTCCAAAGAACGACACTGAAAAATATTAAGTAACAGCTCTACCTCAAGATAAGCCTCACCATTAAAGAGTTTTAATGAAGAGAGCCTTCAAAGGCTAAATCAGGAGGCATTGATTAGATTGCCTCCAACTTTGTGTTTTGACACCTTCGTCTTTCGTGGCATTATATTGTCTCTGTGCATCTTACAAAGGAAGCATTTTACTAGGCCCACACAAGAACAGGAGACAGCAATGCTTATAAAAGAGACTGTCAAGGGTGTGAGCCAAAATGGGTCTCATTTGGATTTCAAGTGAAGAAAACTCCTAATGCATTTCATTACAATGTATGCGAACCTCTGAAAAGAAGGATGGATTGGGATTCTCATCCCTATTAATTTATTGAAATGGATTCAGTTTTTTCTTGTATATCAAGAGAGACCATGTGTTTCAAGCAAGGTAACAATATTATAGTTCCAATAACCAAATATGCTATGATTCCGTATGCCCTTCTGTGAGATAAAGAGGATGCAATTTTCTTGATAATTGGGATTTGAGTTTAAAAAAATAAATCCTACAATAGCATGGCAACAAATAAATATTCTTTGTTACTATCAGTTTTAAAGATATGATCAAGCTGCTACACAACAGAGGAATTGATTCAGTCTTTGTTACCAGAGCAGATTTTGTTACCATTTTAAATCCTGTTTTCCCCTTACTACGGTCATTCATATATTGACTTTTTATTTCATTGAGAAATTATGTGCATGATGTAATCAGGATAACACCAATGAAAGTCAAATTTTTTAAAAGATAATGAAAAGAAAATGAGACAAGGTCACAGCATTTTAAGCACTATATTGTAGTCCACCTATATACCTTTCTTCATAAGAATCTTCTAGTAAAAGGCACCTATTAGGTAATTCATCATTAAAAAAGGGTACCTATTAGGTAATTTCTGGTTTAAAAAGAAAGCACTTATATTTGGCCGATTCTCCAAATTCATTAAAATGATACCTGCCACTAAAAAAAAATCTGAACCCTAACTACAGAGAAATGCCATGATCTAATGCTCTTAGACATCCCAAATAATTTCATAAATCCACAGGATCACAAATATAAGACATATGCTCTCATTGCTCTTTAACACCATTAACATTTAGAGATGATTGATTATGTTATACCAAAACATTCAGTGAATTCAAAGCTGATCTATTTTTTATGTAAATCATACAACCTGCTAGTCAAATTAAAGGTTAAATATACATAAAGTCTTAGAATAAAATACAGATAATCTTTCACATAGAACATGGACCTATGGTATACTCAAATGTAATAGGACCATGGATTCATATGTTGCCTACTAATTAAATCCAGAAAAACAGCAGGAGTGTGCCCTCCTTATGTTATTATACATTTAATTCCAAGTGGGAATAATATAGCTGCAGCTAAGTAGAATTTAAAATTATGGCTAGAAAACACAATTGAAAATAAATATACATTTGCAAACTTGAAAAGAACTCTCTATAAAGAAATTCATATTCATCATTTAAATTTTCCCATGGATGTGACTATAAAATAGGTGCAGAAATAATACACATAAATCAAATATTCAGCATGTGCACATACATGTTGATGTATGTATCAACACATACATTCTTTAAGCAATAGAAAATATATAAAAATTCTAACAGCAAATCTCAATTAACTTTAGTATATGATTACTTTTATAAGAAAGTTTATACAGTTCCCTGTAATACATAGAATAGAGGAATTTTTGATGAATTGTAATTAAATTAGAATGATACATGCTTCTTATTTTTATCTTGACAGTTCTTGCATTCTCAAGCAGAGAATTACATACAAATATACAGCAGGTTACTTGTTGAATAATGTATTTCAAGTACTTAAAATTACGGAGGGAGTTGCTGAAGATCTACATGTGAATACATATTTTGGCCCTAATTTTCATTACTGCATTTCTTCAACTGAAGGTATTTTATAATATACTTACAAAGCAGTGAATATCAGAGCTTTTTTTCAGAACATAACAAAGGTAAATAATACTACCTTTATGATATAAACTTTATGACATTATGAATAAAACTGACAAGTATAAAATTTGATCCATAAAATAAGTGATATATTAATTCACCTTTTTAAAGATATTATGTGTTGCTCCGTTTTTTTGACAAGGCTTCCATTCATACTAGAGACATGTTGAAAAACACTATATTTTCTCTCAATAAGGAAAATCACTTTACCCACTATCATGCTTGTTCTGTCTCAATAAAAAATCAATCATCAAATGCTTGCTTCCAAGTTTTACTTATTAAACTGCCAATTTATGCATACAGTTTGGCTCAGCAGAAATTCACTCAGCAGCATTTCTTTCATTATTATAATTTTGTACATCTCATAAAATGCTTTAAACTTAGGAGGTAGGAGGAGTTACTAAAGTTTATAAGTGCTTCTACGAAGCATTTAATGTGATAGCTAAAGTATAGTGGTAAGATGTAGTTCCAAACCATCATTTTTAAAGAAAAAGAAAAACTATATCGTTTCTGTGGTTTTTCAAAGTAATAAAGGCCTGATTGATCTCACTGACTAAGGCAATTGAATCGGTTGTCTAAATGGTAGTAACGTCAATGTCAGATATGTGGTTATCTTTTCATCTTGGCCCATTCTTGAATGTAAAAATCAGATGTTTGAAGGACATTTCACTGACCTGTTATGGCCTCTGTAACTCTCAAACACAATACTGGTATTCCTTATATAAGTGCCACATTTTGGATAAAACCCGCTTCATCAATGATGCCTTTGCGACATCTGGCGGTCCTTAGGATATATAAAAATTACTTTTTGTTTTTCCAAATCTATCGGTACTTGAAATTCCAGTCCAAAAGGCTTTGATACCCCCTAGCGGGGGCACAAAAGCACTCTGGCCTGTAAACTAGGATGTGGACTACCATGAATCCATATGGTGCAAAAGGTCACAAATCTTGAGATGTGGTGACATTATGACAATAAGACACTTTCTAGACAGAAGCTGACCCATTTTGAATATAAAAAGAACCCTGATCACATGTTCCCACACATTTAAAACTATAGAGAAAAAAGAATTATGCTAAGTGGTCTATGCAGAAGCTGAACACTGGTGTTTGAGGGTACCTATAGTTCTCACACTTAAGGAATACTATATGGGGATTTACAGCAAGATTGCTTTAAATGATCTAAGAGCTCTGATTTTTTATTTTATAAGTTGATGTTCAGCAAATGTTAATAAGGGGTGAGAGGTGGCTGAATGGCAGGGTGCATGTTTCTATGTACTCTTCAGTTCCTTTTTAAATTATTAATCCAGCCATACTGAAGCTTGTTCTACATGCTTCCACCTTTATTTACATTTCCAGGAAAGCATAGAACATGAATACTACTTTATGAAGAAAAAAAAGAAACTGTCCTTTAGATTTTATTCTTATTCTATAGGCAATTCAGTATGAGGAAGGGTAAATAAAAACTCATTTCTATCTCTTCATCACCGTCTGTACAGGTATATTTGTTATCCACAATGAGAAATCGTGACTTTGCTGATTTTTTTGTTCAGTCCAAGAAAATTACATGTGCTATACAGTTATGTCTCATTTATTCCAAGTCCCGGTAAAGTGGCACACTTGACAACAATAAAATCAAATTCAAATGTACTGTGTTGGTTCCCTGTTTTCAACCTTCTTTTCAAATATTTGCCTGAAAACCTATATCATTTTGGGTATAAACTAATACTTTCAAGAGGGTTTTTGGAGTAAAGAACTCATGTTTTTGGCCAGGCACGGTGGCTCATGTCTGTAATCCCAACACTTTGGGAGGCTGAGGTGGGCAGATCATGAGGTCAAGAGATCAAGACCATCCTGGACAACAAGGTGAAAACCCGTCTCTACTAAGAATACAAAAATTAGCTGGGCATGGTGGCACGGGCCTGTAGTCCCAGCTACTCAGGAGGCTGAGGCAGGAGAATTGCTTGAACCCGGGAGGCAGGGGTTGCAGTGAGCCAAGACTGCACCACTGCACTCCAGCCTGGTGACAGAGCTAGACTCTGTCTCAAAAAAAAAAAAAAAAAAAAACTCATGTTTTCTAAATCTTACTTTTATAATCAATATTTAATATGTATGTCATCTCTGATTTTTTTCAAGTCATCAATAGTTTATAGGCAGTCATTGTAATAGATAATAGTCACCTCTTCTGACACAGTAACAAAATTTGTCGTATTAAGCATATATTACTGCATTGCATTTAAAGTTATTTTTATGTTTCATAATTGAATCAATTTATTATCATATATAAAGAACATAAAAATTAATCTTGCAGAAATGGTTACTAATTTATGTGTAATTATAAAAATGTTATGTATGTTAGAAAGTTCTTAGGTGTCTTCCATTAGTTACATACTGCTCTTATGGTGGCAATAAATTCCTTTGATAGTATTTATAGGCTAAAATTGTAAATATAGATCTTTTAAAATGATTCCATTTTCTCACCTTTAACAATACAGGATCTTATAGAACAATAAAGTAAATAGAGATTGATATTGCATTCTCTTGTCATTGTTTAAAAGGAGGTTGATTAAATGAGAACATAACGTGATATAAACAAATCAGCATGTACTACTTTTAAAAAGAAATAACAGGAATAAAGTCATGTGATCAATTTTTACTATATTATTTACTAACATTTTGAACTACAATAGATTGATAATAAAATACCCATTATAATAAGATATATTGAGGAAAATAATGACATTTAGTCAAATACCATTCTCCTTTGCTCGAAATGCACTTTGTATGATAAACAATACAATGAGAGCTAGAAAAAAAAACTACAGATATACCTTTGCAATAATTACAAGACTTAAATCTTTTCAAATGTTAGAGGAATAATTTTGATGAAGAATAATAACAAATATAAGTCCTCCTATTTAAAATTAGTTATTAAACTAAAGTATGTTTCAAATATGACTACACATGTAGATATAAAGAAATAAAGTCACATTTCTAAAGTAAATTTTATTGTTTTGTTAGGTGTGTCTTTTAGAAACAGGTTTCTAGGTGGTTATGGGGAAATACTATGCAACTTCCTGAGACCGCACCAAGAATTGTCAAAATATATCCTATCCTCAACTCTAAACCCAAAGAAATGGAAATTTTGCCACATTACCTCAGTATTTATTAAAGTTATTTTGTTTTCTGAAGGTCATGTTGGGAGCAGCAAAAAGAGGAACAGACATAGAAGGATTTTTAAAATTGAGAAAATAAGATAGAAACAAACTAAAGATAAAAGATATAAGATATGGAAAGCGCTGAAAGCGATCCAACATAAGCATAATTGGTGTCCCTAAAGAAAAGAACTGAGCAAATGAAATGGGAAAAATATCCAAAGATATAATTTAAGAAAACTTTCCAGAAATAATGTGAGACTTGAATATACAGATTGAAAGGACATAGCATTTCCTTGGGAAAATTAACACAGAATGATAAAAGCAAAACATATGCTGGTGAGATAACTGATCTTCAAAGTAGAAATAATTCTTTGGCCTTTCTGGTAAAAATATCAAGTTGTATATGAATGTAGTATATTTTGAAATGTAGAGTTCTGGTTTGGGAGAAAATGGAGTAAGTCTACTGTAGTTGATTTCTCACATCGATAGAACTAAGAACACTAGACAAAATAAAAAACAAAACAAAATTACTTAAGGACTATGAAAAGTAAATAATATGCAAATTAGGAAGGGAAATCAAGACGTGAATAAAGACCCATCTGGTGGCAGTGAGTTCCTTAATTTTTTCCCTCCCCCTTTTTTTTTTTTTTTTTTTTTGCCCTACAGTAGGTTGAATCAGAAACTCTATAGCAGGTATATTATCTTACATAAAATAAGCCAGCACACAAAGACAAATATCCTATGTTCTCACTTATATGTGGGAGCTAAAAAATTTGATCACACAGAGGTAAAGAGTAGAAAGGTAGATAACAGACACTGGGTGAGTTCTGGAGACAGAGTAAGATAAAGAGACCCTGTTTAAAGGGTACAAACATACAGTAAGATGGAATAAATTTAATGTTTGATAGCAAAGTAGGGTGACTATACTTAACAAAAATGTAGTGTATTTGGGTGATGGACACCCTCAGTATCCTGATTTGATCACTATGCATCTATATATGTAACAAAATTTCTCCTACCCAATAAAGCACAATGTGGTAGTACTAAAAGGTGAAATGGACATAGAATAAGGAAAGACACAAAACCAGCAAGGACATAGAAGAGGTGAAAAATATTAACCAACATGACCTAACTCATATTTATAGAACGGGTCTCCCAGTCATAGCAGAAAACATTCATTTCAAGTGCACATATAACATAGACCATATTCTGGGCCGTATAACAAAATGTAACATATTTAATTGAGTTGAAATCATACAAAATATGTAACCTGATCAAAACAGAATTGAAGTAGAAATCAATAACAAAGATATCTGGAAAATTGACACAATGTACTCAAATATTAAAAATGTAAATAGCCCGTGGCTCACAAAGGAAGTCTCAAGGGCAGTTAAAAATATTTTTAGTTAAATAAAAATGAAAAACAACATATCAAAATTTGTGAGATGCCATTAAAGCAGTGCAGGCAAATTTATAACATTAAATGCTTGAAGTTGAAAAGAGAAAAGGTCTCAAACCAATCATCTAAGATTATAATATAAGAAATTAGAAAAAAGCACAGCAAAATAAATAAATAATGAAAAGAATAGAAACCAATAAAACTAAAAACAAAAACAATAGAGAAAAATCAGTGGAATCAAAAGTCAGTTCTTTAAAAGCGTTGATTAAATTGATCAACCTTTTCGGACTTTCTTCCCTTCCCCCCAAAAGAGAGAGAGAAGACACAATTTACTACTATCAGAAATGAAATGAGGGGCCAAGCACTGTAGGTCACACCTGTAATCCCAGCACTTTGGGAGGCTGAGGCAGACAAATCACCTGAGCTCAGGAGTTCAAGAACACCCTGGCCAACATGGTGAAACCCCATCTCTACTAGAAATACAAAAATTAGCCAGACGTGATGGTGGGCTCCTGTAATCCTAGCTACTCAGGATGGTGAGGCAGGAGAATCGCTGGAACCTGGGAGGCAGAAGTTGCAGTCCAAGATCATGCCACTGCATTCCAGTCTGGGCAACAGAGTGAGACTCTGTCTCAAAAAAAAAAAAAAGAAAGAAAGAAAGAAAAAAGAAAGAGAGATAGAAGAAAGAAAGAAGAAGAGAAGAAAGGAAGGAAGGAAGGAAGAAGGAAAGAGAAAGAAAGAAAAGAAAGGAAAGAAACAAAACAAGGAAAAGGAGGGATATCACTATAGACTCTAGAAGCATTAAAGGGATAATAAAGGACTACTCCTTTTCATGAAGAACTCTGTGCACATCAATTTGACCATTAAGATGAAATGAACCAATTCCTTGAAACAACTCATTCAAGAAGTAATAGATAACAAGAATAGGTTTATAGCTCTTACAGAAAATTAATTCATAGTTTAAAATCTTCCAGAAAGAAAACTTTAGTCCCAGATGGTTTCACTGGTAAATTATTCCAAGCATCTAAAGTAGAAATAATGCCATTTCTATGTAATCTCTAAAAATTAATGAAGAAACAATTTACTCTGCAAACCCTGCTTAGCCTGAGTATTAAAACCAGACGAAGACATTATAAGAAAGCTAAATGCAGGTGTCTTTCATGAACATCAACAGAAAAATCCTCAACAAAATATTAACAAATGAATCAAGTGGAGCTTATCCCAGGAATACAAGTATAGTTCAACTTTGAAAATCAATTAATATAACTCATTATATTAACAAGTGAAAAAAAGAAAAACTGCAAGATCCTATCAATTGATGCAGAAAAATAACTCGACAAAATTCAACATCAATTCATTAAAAACAATAAACACACACAGAAAATCAGAAACATGGCTGGGCATGGTGGCTCACACCTGTAATCCCAGCACTTTGGGAGGCTGAGGTGGGTGGACCTCAGGTGGGTGGATCACCTGAGGTCAGGAGTTCAAGACCAGCCTGGCCAACATGGTAAAACCCCAGCTCTACTAAAAATACAAAAATTACCCAGGCACAGGGTTGTGTGCCTGTAATCCCAGCTACTCAGGAGGCTGAGGCAAGAGAATCACTTGAACCTGGAGGCAGAGTTTGCAGTGAGCCAAGATCGTGCCACTGCACTCCAGCCTGGGCGACAGACCGAGACTCCATCTCAAAAAAAAAAAAAAAAGAAAAGAAAAGAAAATCAGAAATAGAAGGAATTTTCTTTCTTTTCTTTTCTTTTTTTTTTTTTTTAAATTATACTTTAAGTTCTGGGATGCATGTGCAAAACATGCAGGTTTGTTACATAGGTATACACGTGCCATGGTGGTTTGCTGCACCCATCAACACGTCATCTACATTAGGTATTTATCCTAATGCTATCCCTCCCCTTGCCACCACCCCTGATAGGCCCTGGTGTGTGACATTTCCCTCGCTGTGTCCATATGTTCTCATTGTTCAACTTCCACTTATGAGCGAGAACATGCAGTGTTTGGTTTTCTGTTCCTGTGTTAGTTTGCTGAGAATGATGGTTTCCACCTTTATCCATGTCCCTGCAAAGACATTAACTCATTCTTTTTTATGGCTGCATAGCATTCCATGGTGTATATGTGCCACATTTTATTTACCCAGTCTATCATTGATGGGCATTTGGGTTGGTTCCAAGTCTTTGCTATTGTGAATAGTGCTGCAAGAAACATATGTGTGCATGTGTCTTTTTACATGATTAGAATGATTTATAATCCTTTGGGTATATACTCAGTAATGGGATTGCTGGGTCAAATGATATTTCTAGTTCTAGATCCTTGAGTAATCGCCACACTATCTTCCATATTGGTTGAACTAATTTACACTCCCACCAACAGTGTAAAAGCACTCCTGTTTCTCCACATCCTCTCCAGCATTTGTTGTTTCCTTTTCGATAATTGCCATTCTAACTGGCATGAGATGGTATCTCATTGTGGTTTTGATTTGCATTTCTCTAACGACCAGTGATGATGAGCTTTTTTTCATGTTTGTTGGCTGCATAAATGTCTTCTTTTGAAAAGCATCTGTTCATATCCTTCACCTACTTTTTGATGGGGTTGTTTCTTTTCATCTTGTTAATTTGTTTAAGATCCTTGTAGATTCTGGATATTAGCCCTTTGTCAGATGAATAGATTGGAAACATTTTCTCCCATTTTGTAGGTTGTCTGCTCTCCCTGATGACAGTTTCTTTTGCTGTGCAGAAACTCTTTAGTTTAATTAGATCCCATTTGTCAATTGTGGCTTTTGTTGCAATTGTTTTTGGTGTTTTAGTCATGAAGTCTTTGCCCATGCCTATGTCCTGAATGGTATTGCCTAGGTTTTCTTCTAGGGTTTTTATTGTTTTAGGTCTTATGTTTAAACCTTTAATCCATCTTGAGTTAATTTTTGTATAAGGTGTAAGGAAGGGGTTCAGTATTGGTTTTCTGCATATAGCTAGCCAGTTTTCCCAACATCTTTATTAAATAGGGAATCCTTTCCCCATTGCTTGTTTTTGTCAGGTTTGTCAAAGATCAGATGGTTGTAGATGTGTGGTGTTATTTTTGAGGCCTCCGTTCTGTTCCATTGGTCTATATATCTGTTTTGGTACCAGTACCATGCTGTCTTGGTTACTGTAGCCTTGTAGTATAGTTTGAAGTCAGGTAATGTGATGCCTCCAGCTTTGCTCTTTTTGCTTAGGATTGTCTTGGCTATACAGGATCTTTTTTGGTCTTTACACTGATAAGCAACTTCAGCAAAGTCTCAGGATACAAAATCAATGTGCAAAAATCGCAAGCATTCCTCTACACCAATAATAGACACACAGAGAGCCAAATCATGAGTGAACTTCCATTCACAATTGCTACAAAGAGAATAAAATACCTAGGAATACAACTTACAAGGGATTTGAAGGACTTCTTCAAGGAAAACTACAAACCACTGCTCAAGGAAATAAGAGAGGACACAAACAAATGGAGAAACATTCCATGCTCATGGATAGGAAGAATCAATATCGTGAAAATGGCCATACTGCCCAAAGTAATTTATACATTCAATGCTATTCCCATCAAGCTACCATTGACTTTCTTCACAGAATTAGAAGGAACTTTCTTAACCTGATAAAGTGCATCTACAAAAAAATTACGATTAACAATAATAGTTAATGGTGAAAGACCATAAACTATGCTTTTTAACATCAGGAATAAAAAAAGTTGTCTGCCTTCGCTACTCCTGTTCAACATGATACAGAAAGTCTCAGCCAGTGCAGTAAGGCAAGTAGAAGATATAAAAGACATAAATAGTGTAAAGGAAAAACTGAAACATCTATTTGTAGATGATATGATTGCCTATGCAAAACATATCACATAGTTCAACAGAAGAAGTCCAAAATAGTTATGCTAAACACTGGTTACCTTCCAATAAACAAATTTCCTATTGGTCCCAGAAGAAAAAAATGTAGAATAACGATTTCACAACCGACTTTCAATTTTTTTAATTTTTTTATTTTTTTGAAACGAAGTCTCACTCTGTCACTCAGGCTGAATTGCAGTGGTGCAATCTCGGCTCACTGCAACCTCCGACTCCCACGTTCAAGTGATTCTCCTGCCTCAGCCTCCTGAGTAGCTAGGACTACAGGCATGGGCCACCATGCCCAGCTAATTTTTTGTATTTTTGGTAGAGACAGGGTTTCACCATGTTGGCCTGGTTGGTATTGAACTCCTGACCTCAAGCAAATCGCCCACCTCAGCCTCCCAAACTGCTGGGATTACAGGTGTGAGTCACCATGCCCAGCCACAAACTACTTTTTAAAGTCCAGCTTTATCATGGTAATGGAAAGTCACTCTCCATTTGGTGAGATCTTCAAAGTCAGAAGAGCAACATGCTTTAATTTTGGCATGTAATTCTGTTTAAAATACAGGATCCTATCTCACAGAAAACAGAAGGTATATCATGATACACCAAATTATGATGCTGTAACAACTTCAGAGTCTCAGGGACTTACACAGTTATTAAACTGAATAAAACCAGGATTTGTTCTGTTCATTTGTCAATTCTTGAATGAATTCTATACTTTCAACTATTGCAGATTTTTTTATGTGTTTAATATCTGGTTGTTCAATTACCCCCTCATTACTTATCTTCTAAAATAAAAACAGCTATTGTTATTTACTCCTCAATATGAATTTAGAATTAGTCATCAAGTTTCTCACTTTACTGTCCCCCAAAGTTCAGTAGAGGTTTGGAGAGAAATTGCAGTAAAACTAGAAATTAAGTTTGGAAAAATAACATCTTTATGATATTCAATTTTCCTACTTTGGAACATGCTATATGTCTTCATTTATTATCTTTTCTTTCAGTCTAATCTTACATTTTTCTTAATATAGATTATGTATATTTCTCATAGAGTGTACCAAGTGATCTTGGATTAGTGATGTTACTGTTATTTCTCATATTTTCAGTGTATTGCCACCATATGAAGAAAATATAAACTTTGTACAATTATTTTTAAACTGGCTTTATAACTGATCTCTCTTTAATTCTAACAGTTTCTCACATTAATTTTATATGTAAAAATATCATATTGAAAATAATTATCATAGTATATCATTTTCTCCCCAAATTATACTACTTATACATATTTCCTCTCTTACCACAACAGTTAAAACCTAAATAATAATATTAAATAATAATTGATTATATCAAGCATTTATCCTATTCCCATTTTAATAAGATTAGCTCTTACCATATTGATTATGATGAAAATGATTAGGTTGAGATTAAGTTAAAGGAATATCCACCTCAGTTTTAGATAACTAAGAATTTTTATCAGGAAGTATGTTAATATTATTGAGTCACTTACTAAAATTATCACATGGCTTTTTAATTTGACCCTGCCAGATTGCCATAATATTTTAAATAATCACTAACTTCTTAAGATAAAGCTGAGTTAATTACATTGCATTGTTCCATAATGTTCTGCTAAATTTGATTTGCTCATATATGGCTTAGTATATTCTCATTTATAATTGTCTACAGTTTCCTGGAGAATTATCTTCATTAGGATTTAGTGTCAAGGTTACACTGGTTTCATAAATCATTGTAGCCGGGCACAGTGGCTCACACCTGTAATCTGAGCACTTAGAGAGGCTGAGGCGGGTGGATCACCTGAGGTCAGGAGTTTGAGGCTAGCCTAGCCGACATGGTGAAACCCTGTCTCTACTAATAGCTATAGAAGTGAGCACCCAATGACAGTACAATACACATTCTTTTCTTTCTTTTTTTTTTTTTATACTTTAAGTTCTGGGATACATGTGCAGAATGTGCAGTTTTGTTACATAGATATACACATGCCATGGTGGTTTGCTGCACCCATCAACCCGTCATCTACATTACATATTTCTGCTAATGCTATCCCTCCCCTAGCCCCCCACCCCCAAAACAGGCCCTAGTGTGTAATGTTCCCCTCCCTGTGTCTATGTGTTCTCATTGTTCAAATCTCACTTATGAGGGAGAACATGCAGTGTTTGGTTTTCTGTTCCTGTGTTAGTCTGCTGAGAATGATGGTTTCCAGCTTCATCCATGTCCCTGCAAAGGACAAGAACTCATCCCTTTTTTATGGCTGCATAGTATTCCATGGTGTATATGTGCCACATTTTCTTTATCCAGTCTATCATTGATGGACATTTGGGTTGGTTCCAAGTCTTTGCTGTTGTGAATAGTGCTGCAATAAACATATGTGTGCATGTGTCTTTATAGGAGAATGATTTATAATCCTTTGGGTATATACCCAATAATGAGATTGCTGGGCCAAATGGTATTTCTAGTTCTAGATTTTTGAGGACTCACCACACTGTCTTCCACAATGGTGGAACTAATTTACACTCCCACCAACAGAGAATACACATTCTTTTCAAGCAAAAATGGAACATTCTCCAATATGGATCATATGCTAGGCTATTAAATAAGTATCAATACATTTAAAAGAATTGAATACTAGTCAGCAATAACAAGAAACTACTCAAACTGATACGTGTACCTCAAAAACATTACCGCAGAGTACAAGTATAGAATAGATATCATATGATTCTTTATATATGAAATGTCCAGAGCAGATCCGTGTTCTTTAGGGCTGAGGGTGGGAACAAGGATTGACTGCAGATTTGTATAAAGAAACATTTTCGGGTGATGGAAACTATACATTTAGGAAAAAAATGAGATCGTATATTCACATAGCTAAGTTTTATGGTATATAAATTATACCACAGTACAGTTGTTTTAAGAATTCAGTGTGTTGGTATGGATCTTATCTCATGACTCTTGCTTGGAACTTGTGTGAATTTTGTAATTTGTCCATTCAGATCTTTCTTCGGCTATTTGGTTTTATTCAGATAAACGTGTATCATTCTTCCTTTGTTCTTCCCCTACCACTCATCAATCCTAGGTTAATTCTTCATTTACATATACTATCGTTTCTCTATTGTTTACATTTATTATTCTTTGACACTTTTTAAAGAGCTTATCAAGTTAGTTCTATAATTTGTAATTATTGATTAAATCTGGAGATGAGCACATTTACTCTTTACTATATGGATTATAATTTAGCATTGAATTATTATTAAAGTTGATGAGAACTTAATTGAAGAGGGTTGGTGTATCTGAGGAATAGTCTAGAGACCAGGGACATACACAGGCACCAAAGTGGGAAAGAGAATAGACCATTTCCAGAACTGAAAGAAGCCCATGACAGGCTGGGGCATAAGAAGTTACCTACAGTGGGTGAGGAATGAAATGAGACTGGAGCTACAGGCAGGGCAGCTCATGCAGGAGTTGTAGGCCAGATTTCGGTTGGGATTTCATTGTAAGTGCTTTTGAAGACTTTTAAACCAAGAGAATAACATAATCAGATTTGTTCTTGCAGAGACTGGATAGGACCCGGGTAGATAGAAGAACAGAGGCCAGTTACAAGCTCCTGAAGTAATCTGCATAGGAGATGATGGTACCTTAGACTAAAGTGGTGAAAATGAAACCAGAAGTGGAATGGTTGGAGAGAGAGAAATAAATGGATATATGATGGATTGGAAATGGGGTGCATGAATGAAAGACTGGTTCAGTACAACACCCAGGTTCCTGGCTTATTCAACCAGATGAGTGTGATAATTCTCTCCATTAAGTTGGGATAATTCTCTCCATTGAAGGTTGAATTGAATTGAGGAATTATGTTTAATGTTACAATAAGAAAATCTAACAGTATTTTTTATGCAGTATATATGCTACAGTATTTTGGGCTTTTCATGACTATATCTCCTTGAGTCAGGATAGATAGCTAAATGTTAATTATGTGGGAAAAGAATCCTTTTTTAAGTAAAATGTAGTTGTTTTGAGTCTGCTTAGGTTATAGGATAAAATGCCAGGCTCTGATTTCTCCTTTTCATTTACTTTATGTGTATATGTGTGGGTGTGTGTGTATACTATATATATTTATATATATATATATATATTTATATGGTGCCACATGTGCCACATAACGGTATTTCAGTCAATAATGAACTACATAGAAGACATTGGTCTTTTAAGATTATAATAACATTTTTACTGTACTTTTTCTATTATAATAACATCTTTACTGTACTGTTTAGTTATGTTTGGACACACAAATACCACTTTGTTACAATTGCCTACAGTATTCCAGTACAGACACATGCTGTACAGGTTTGTAGCCTAGGAGCAACAGACTATGCCATATAGCCTAGGTATATAATAGGCATATACCATCTAGGTTTATAGATATGCACTATGTTTGCAAAACAAAATTGCCTAATTACACATTTCTCATCAATAAGCAATGAGTGATTATATATGTGTATAAACACATTTAAAAATCCAATAGATTTATTACATACTGAACAAATATGAAATAGGAAAGTCCTTTTCTCTATTACAATAATAAAGACTATAATGGCCCATTAATTTTTAACAGATTATTAAATAAATAAATACTATTCAAATTGTTACATTTGCCTTATATAAAGACATCAGACCTTACAATTTAACATATATTTGTAATCATTTTTTTCATGTATTTCTTTCTTCTTCCTTAAAAATATTAATAATGCTTTTTTACAGGCCAAAATTGAACTTGTTTTATAGCACTCTGAAAAATAAGCTGTTTGTAGATGTAGACAGGTACCATTTTCTTCTAAATGCACTAGTTCACCCTCATCTTCTGGGGAAAGCTAGAGGATTCTATTAACTAGGGGGTAGTGTACTAATCACTAAAAATGAGCATCCATCTTAATTGTGCCTCTTATAAATAAAGCACTTTAATTCCTACGAATATTTTCTCCCCAGATGAGTTTTAGTATGATGAGTTGCTAAAAATTGTAGATAGATTTTTACATCTTTGGTATTTGTGATTTAATAAGACCTTAGTGGCTGATTTACAGAAGCTTTTTCTCATTGACTTGGGAGTTGTGATTCTTTTAAAAATCAAAGTAGAAAAACATTGTTTTTTAGAACTCAGTGGTGAACCGTATTGAATATCTTATGTCTTATTTCCTGTAGCATCAATGCATTTTTATTCTAAATGCTTCCTCTCATACATTCATTCAACACATATTTCTCCACTACCACCAAGCCTGATGTCTCACCAGGCACTCGGGAGACAATGTGAGAAAGCACAGTTTCCAATTCCATGGAACTACTTGTAATTGCATTTTTCATGTAGACTTATAATTATACATCAACTCAGTCAGTTTGGCCCACATTTTTTGTGTCCAAACACAAACCTTATAAAATTAGGACATGTATTGAATCTCATTTAGCATGGTAGTTGAATTTGGTAGCATAAGACTTGTCCTGTTCTTTAAGAAACAGGCCAAATATTTATTTAAAATTACTAAACCTACCTTATAAACTTAAAAAGCAATCTAAAATATATCCCCATTTTCATCAGTGAACTCTAAAAGTACCAATCTTACTTTCTTCAATTATGTGTTAAAGAAAGCATTCCTCTTAAAAGAATTCATTTTTAAAGAGTGTCTAGAAGTTTTCCCATGTGCACTGAAAAATGCTATTCATATTTTCCTTGATATCATAAATAAAATGTTTGATTGAGTTAACATATGGTGTGTTTTTAACCTATACAGTTGTTTTTTGATATCCATGGGGGATTGGTTCCAGGATCCTCTTGGATACCAAAATGCATAGGTGCTCCAGATGCTCTAATCTGCACACATCCTCCCATATACTTTAAATCATCTCTAGAGTTCTTATAATACCTACTACAATGTAAATGCTATGAAAATTGTTGTTATGCTGTATTGTTTAGGAAATAATGACCTGAAAAAAGTCGGTACATGTTTAGTACAGACACAAACCATCCATTTTTTGGGGGGGAATATTTTCAATCTGAGGTTAATTGAATCCTTGGATACAGAATCCAAGGATACAGAAGAAGAACAGTACTTTAATGGTTACCCACCTGAGTTATTTATACAAAATGAAGACAAATTTTGGTTCACAATTTAAAATGTTCATATTCATACATATTTTATATTTTTCACAATTTAGTGCATCTAAGTATACTTACATCATTTTAAGTTCATGGTGGAAGACAATAGACCAGTCTGAATGATTAAGTTACCAAGACTAATGTGATCCTGTTGCAGTGAAATATAATACATTAATTAGTCTGACATTATGTGAAAAAGCTCATGATACATATGTTACATGATACATATGTTAGCTACTCTTTAAAAAGCACAGCAAGCTATACCTGTCTAACTTGAAGTATCAAGCATAAACATCAGTTGAGCTCCTTAATGGAGTCAGGTTGTAGTGGAGAAAAAGTAAAATATAATAAAATTTTATAGCTTGCAAAATTAAAATCATTCAATTATTCACCCAGACAATGCATAACGTAGTGCTGGGGAGAGGCCTGAGATGTATTAATTCAGTAGGAGAAAGAACATGGTCTTCATAGACCTACATATTTACCTTCCATTCTTTCTAAGCATAAATCCACGGATGGGTCCCTGATAATTTTAGTGTGGTATTCTGTCTCTCAAAGATGTTTCTTTGTGTTGGTGAAGGAAAGCCTGTTAATAACATTCAGCTTCAAAAAGTAAAAGTTTCAAGCATAAAATAATATCTGTGTAATAAAACAGATGATATTACTTTAATCATTAGATAAATGATGTTTATAGAAAAAAATATGAAAAATGTTTCTTCTAATATACTATGTAAGCAGAGTTTAAAAATATGTGAAGTGCCACATTTCTTCATAGCAAACAGAGAGTTTTGTTTAAAATTCCCATATAAGAACTTGCTAAAATCCCCTGTCTTATAAAATGGATGCCTAACAAAACCATCACACTTTCTGCTGTGGGATGTGGGATGGCACATCTATTCAAAGGTTCTACAAATTAGCTACCCAGCATCATCATTGCTGCTATCTCTTTCATCATCATCCATCATCATCATTATCGTGGAGTACACCTAGCTGATCTCAACGAATCTGAATCACGGAATTGGTCATTTGTCACAGCAATGAGGGTTCGAGGTAGGATGGAGGGCTGAGTCCATAGATAATAGCAAAAGGAAGAATATGGCCATTAATGAAAGAGTGAAACTGAAGATGTGTTAGTATTTTCATGCAGCTCTCTTTATGCCTATCCTTTTCCAAATATTATTTTAGACAGAAATGTCTTGATTAAGAGAGGTGAAGAGAGGTCAATGAAAAGTACATGGATTGCTTTTTCAATCTAGTGAAATAAAAAAAAAGGGAGATTTATCTCTTACAGTTATTTTCACTGTCACGTTAAACCAAAATGACAGCTGTAATTATTTATTTCAATAATCTGGAATAATGGGGCATTTGAGTGATCAAAAATATATATACTATACTGAGGGAAATAAAGACTCCCCTCATCTCAGATTAAGAGCAATTTTGGCCAGATGCGGTGGCTCACGCCTGTAATCCCAGCACTTTGGGAGGCTGAGGCAGGCGGATCATGAGGTCAGGAGATTGAGACCATCCTGGCCAACATGGTGAAACCCCGTCTCTACTAAAAATACAAAAAGAAATTAGCCGGACGTGGTGGCAGGCGCCTGTGGTCCCAGCTACTTGGGAGGCTGAGGCGGGAGAATGGCGTGAACCCGGAAGGCGGAGCTTGCAGTGAGCCGAGATCGCACCACTGCACTCCAGCCTGGGTGACAGAGCCAGACTCTGTCTCAAAAAAAAAAAAAAAAAAAGAACAACCTGAAGGATTTGCACCAAAATTGTCTCACTATTTTTTAGTAATAGAGATACAGCTAGTAAAATATATTGAAACAGTCAAGTGTATCTTTTTCTTCAAATAACATACTGTTAAATTAATTAACAAGAATTTGTGAAGTTACTACAGAATAAACACCAAACCACATTTTTAACAGTTGTTGTAAAATGAAAGGAATAATGTCACATATATAAATTTGGAAGTCAGTATCAAAATATCAGGTGAGATGTCTAAAATTCAGAGGATTCAATTTTAAGGATTTTGATTTTTAGAAAAGTCAGTGACACAGAGGCTTTGATAAGTAAGAACTGAGGGTAGTTTTAGATAAAATGTAATCCCTCCATATACCATATCATTGTTAATGAGTTGAAGTTATAACAAAAATTGTCCAAAAGTTTACCCTGATGTTTCATTATTTATAGAAATTAAGGAAGAATTTCAAGTAGGCTTTCTTCTTTGAGATTAGGATGACAGAAGGATGCTTATTATGACCACCATGTCAATTTAATACTATATTAAAGCTCTTAACCAAGGCAATAAAGTAAGAAAAAAATCATATTAAAAATGCTCTAATAATTAAAAATGAATGCATGAAGATATTTTTTCAATTAAATGATTTGAGTAGATGTCAAAAAATGTTCTAGTAAAATTACTAGAATACTTGAGTTGAGCAAAGACTCAGTATCAACAGTCTTTTCATTTCTGTATACCAAAAAAGAGAAAACAAAAGCTTATAAATATATAACATTTATAATAGCATTGAGTATATCAAATACTTAAAAATAAATTCTAATACAAGATGGACAACCTACCTTTGCAGAAAACAAGAGAACACTAAGAAAAATTAACGACCCATGGAGGAATATACAATGTTCATAGCTTGGAAGACCAAGCCAAGATCAATTGATATCTTATGAAGGTATCAATTATCTACAAATTCATCTATACATATAATGTAAATTCACTGAAATTCTCAGCAGCCTTCCACCTTTTTTTGAATATGTTGACAGCTAATTTAAAATATCTTCATGACTTTGGAGTAGGGAAAGGTTTATTTAAAACGGCAGAAGAACCATCATCCATAAAGGAAAGTTGTTTTATAAATCTTTACTACATTGACATTAAAATCTTCTATTTACCAAAGACATCATTAAGAAGGTGAAAAGGAGGCCAGGCGCGGCGGCTCATGCCTGTAATCCCAGCACTTTGGGAGGCGGAGGTGGGTGGATCACGAGGTCAGGAGGTAGAGACCATCTGGCTAACACGGTGAAACCCCGTCTCTACTAAAAACACAAAAAATTAGCCGGGCCTAGTGGCGGGCGCCTGTAGTCCCAGCTACTGGGGAGGCTGAGGCAGGAGAATGGCGTGAACCCGGGAGGCAGAGCTTGCAGTGAGCCGAGATGGTGCCACTGCACTCTAGCCTGGGCAACAGAGCAAGACTGCATCTCCAAAAACAAAAACAAAAAAAGAAAGTGAAAAGGCAAGCCAAGGAATAGAAGACATTTGCAACAAAAAGTTTGTATCCATCTATCTATCTACCCTTCCATCCATCTTATCAATATTTTTTCATGCAAATCAATAAAGACAAAAGAATCAATAGAAAAAATAGGCAGGAGGCTTAAAGACATTTTATGAAAGAGACTATCCAAATGCTCAATAAATATGTAAAAATAAAAATGTTCCACATCATCAGTAATTATTAGAATGGTGAAAACCACATTTGCACTAGGAAGGATATGATGCAGTGAGAACTCTACACATTTCTGGCGGAAATGTAAACTAGTAAAACAACTTTGGAAAATAGCTTGGCACAATCTAATGTTGAACATATGCCTACCCTGTGATCTGGAAATTCTACTTCTAGGTATATAAAAACAAATTGCTCACACATACCCCAAGGTTCATGTATATGAATATTCCCAGCATTATTCATAATAACTAAGAACTAGAACAATCCAAATATTCATCAACAGTGGAGTAGGTAATAAATTGATGTTGTCATACATGGAATACTACACAGTAATAAAAATGTACAGCTTCACCTACATTCAACTGCATGCATGAAACTCACAAACTGAGCAAAAAAAAGCCAGAATAAGAAGAAAATATGCATTATTTCATGTATGTAAAGTTTTCAAAAAGAACAAATCTACAATGAAAACACAAAAATAACAATTGTTGGCAAGGATCTGGAGAAATTAGAACACTTGTGCACTGCTAATGATAATGTAAAATAGTACAGCTGCTGTGGAAAACAACATGGTAGTTCCTCAAAAAATTAAGCATATAATCCAGCAATTTTGTTTCTAGGTATATATCCCACACGACTGAGAGCAAGGACTGAAACAGCTATTTGTTCATCCATGTTCATGGCAATATTGTTCATAATAGACCAAAGGTAGAAGCAACCCAAGTTGTACAAGTTGTACATTGATAGATAACTAGATAAACAAATACGGTACATACATACAATGCAATATTGTTTGGCCTTTAAAAGGAAGTAAACCCTGGCAGGTGCTACAACATGGATGTACCTTGAAGATATCATGCTGAAAGAAATATGCCCAGTCACAGAAGGATTAATATTGTATGATTCCACTTACATGGCGTACCTAGAGTGGTCAAATTCATAGTGACGGAAAATAGCATGGTGATTGCTAGGGGCTGGGAGAAGAGAGGAATGGGAGTTATTGATAATGGGTACAGTTTCAGTTTGAAAAGATGAAAAATTCTGAAGATGGATGGTGGTAGTGATTATACAACAATGCGAATGAATATACTTAATGCCGCTTAACTATACAGTTTAAAATGGTTAAATGGTACATTTTATGTATATGTTACCATAACAAAAAAGTCTGGACTATAATGTTAGAAGTAAAGATAGTAGTAATCTTATAGGGGAAAGAAGAGGATGGTGTTCAGAAAGAGTGTGGTGAGGGTGGGGAACTTGAAGGATGCTGGCAATATTCTATTCCTGGGCATAGGTTATCAGTGGTGTTTAAATGAATGTTTGCCTTATGATACCTTATAAAGCTTCACATTTAAGTTTTGTGTCACTACTATTTGATATACTTCACAATAAAATCTTTAAAAATAACATATATGTGTTACATACATGTTCCTAGAAAGAAAAATATCCATGTCACATGTCATTACAACTTGTATTTTGCAAGCAGTCTGTATTGAAAAGGATGTGGGCTTGTGGCTTTGGAGTCAACTGTCAGCCTTGGACTTGAATCTCAACTTGGCTACGTGTAAAGTGTGTGACACTGAAAATTCTTTCTTTGAAACTATTTTCTCGTCTTTATAATTGAGAATATGACAAATGTTTTATAGAATAATTTTCAGGATTAAAAGTTTATGGATAAATATACAGCATATTATCAGATGAATAACAAAAGCTCTAAACATATTAGGTTCTATTTTCTTCCCTTTAGAAAATAAATTTCTTCAGATTTTTTTAATCTGCTGTTGTAGCAGGACAAGCCGCAGACAAAACCCCTCAGACACCAAGTTAAAGAAGGAAGGGCTTTATTCAGCTGGGAGCTTCAGCAAGACTCATGTCTCCAAAAACCGAGCTCTCCAAGTGAGCAATTCCTGTCCCTCTTAAGGGCTTACACCTTTAAGGGGGTCCACATGAGACGGTTGTGATCATTGAGCAAGCAGGGGGTACGTGACTGGGGGCTGCATGCACCGGAACAGAACAGGGCAGGGATTTTCACAATGCTTTTCCATACAATGTCTGTAATCTATAGATAACATAACTGATTAGGTCAGGGGTCGATCTTTAAATACCAGGCCCAGGGTGTGGTGCCAGGCTGTCTGCCTGTGGATTTCATTTCTTCCTTTTAGTTTTTACTTCTTCTTTCTTTGGAGGCAGAAATTGGGCATAAGACAATATGAGGGGTGGTCTCCTCCCTTACTATCATTCAATAGTCAAGAATATTCTTGAGTGGAAACCAGCTACAAAGTACTTCCCCAAATTAAGTCATTTGAGGGAAGTTATAGTTTATTTTCTTATGTTAATTGATCAAATTAGAAAACAAGCAGAATGGATTTATAACTTTGTTGTGGGGTATAAAATTATATTAAATACTATATATTAAAAGCACAGAATTTTAAAATAATGATTTTCCAGATTGACTGCAAGAACAAACCAGCAATCCCGAGAGGACTCACAGACCCTCCAAAGGAAACAGACTGCTCCTGCAGGACCCAGGACACATCCCCAAAACTGTGAGTGCCTCAACTGCAGAAGTAGGAAAAGAAGACCCTCCCCTCCCAAACACACACCGCCACTGGAGAAATTGAAGGTCTGCTTGTGGGAGAAGTTTGCGACTTTACCTGGAGCTGGGTCTATTTGGAGAGCTGGGCAAAATACAGGGGTAGAGGAAGCAGCAGAAAGGCCCTGGGAGCTTGTTGGGTCCCCTAGCGGGCCATTCCTGCCTGGCACCACAGGGATCCAACGGGAGAGAAGCAGGGGTTAAAATTAGACAGGGAGAAGCAAATCTCTAGCTGAACTTTGTAACAGTTTGAACAGGGCAAGAAGTCTCCTGGCCAGAACTCGGGGGAGGGCACAAATCCAGCATGCATAATCCACAGGTGGGGGAAGAACCAAGCCCTTTTTTTTCCACAACTGGGAGGCAGATAGCCTGGGCATGTTTTCAAGCCTGTATGACTCTCTGCCTGGAAAAGGTCTGGGGACTGTTGTCGGGGTCATGATGGGAGTGAGACTGGCCCTTCAGTTTATTTGGGAGCTGGGTGAGGCCTGTGATTGCCAGCTTTTCCCCACTTCCCTGACAACCTGCATGACTCAGCAGAGGCAGCCATAATCTTCCCAGGTATACAACTCCAGTGACCTGGGAATCTCACTTTCATTCCCACAGCAGCCTCGGCAAGACCCACCTAAGAAGAGTCTGAGCTCAGACACACCTGGCCCTGCCCCCACATGATGGTCCTTCCTTACCCACCCTAGTAGCAGAAAAGGGCATATAATTGGGAGTTCTAGGGCTCCGCCCACTGCTGGTTCCTCCCCATAATACCACAGCTGGTGCTCTCTGGAAAGTGCCACCTCCTGGCAGGATGCCGACCGGCACAAAAATAGAACATTAAATCACCAAAGCTAAAAACCCTCACGGAGTTCATTGCACCCTCTGCCACTTCCACTGGAACAGGCACTGGTATCCACAGCTGAGAGACCCATAGACAGTTCACATCACAGGACTCTGTGCAGTCAACCCCCATAACAGCTTGGTGCTGGGAAGACTCGCTGGGTGGCTAGACTCAGAAGAGAGACAACAATCACTGCAGTTTGGCTCACAGGAAGCCACATCCATAGGAAAAGGGAGAGAGTACTACATCAAGGGAATACCCTGTGGGACCAAAGAAACGGAACAACATCCTTCAGCCCTAGACCTTCCCTCTAACAGAGCCTATCCAAATGAGAAAACCAACTCTGGTAATATGACAAAACAACTATTCAACAACTCCCAAAAATCACACTAGTTCATCAGCAATGGATCCAAACCAAGAAGAAATCCTTGATTTACCTGAAAAAGAATTCAGGAGATTAGTTATTAAGCTAATTAGGGAGGGACCAAAGAAAGGCAAAGCCCAATGCAAGGAAATCCAAAATATGATGCAAGAAATGAAGTGAGAATATTCAAGAAAATTGATAGCTTAAAGACAAAACAATCAAAAATTCAGGAAAGTTTGGACACATGTTTAGAAATGCAAAATGCTCTGGAAAGTCTCAGCAATAGAATTAAAGAAGTAGAAGAAAGAAATTCAGAGCTCGAAGACAAGGTCTTCAAATTAACCCAATCCAACAAAGACAAAGAAAAAAGAATAAGAAAATATGAACAAAGCCTCCAATAAATCTGGGATTATATTAAATGACCAAACCTAAGAATAATCAGTGTTCCTGAGGAAGAAGAGAATTCTAAAAGTTTGGAAAACGTATTTGGGGAAATAATCAAGGAAAACTTCCCTGGCCTTGTGAGAAACCTAGACATCCAAATACAAGAAGCACAAAGAACACCCTGGAAATTCATCACCAATAGATCTTCGCCTAGGTACACTGTCATCAGGTTATCTAAAGTTAAGAGGAAGGAAAGAATCTTAAGAGCTATGATACAGAAGCACTAGGTAAGCTTTAAAGGAAAAACCTATTTGATTAATAGCAGATTTCTCAGCAGAAACCCTGCAAGCTAGAAGGGACTGGGGCCCTATCTTCAGCCTCCTCAAACAAAACAATTGTCAGCCAAGAATTTTGTATCCAGCAAAACTAAGCATCATATAGGAAGGAAAGGAGACTCACCTAGCACATAAGGACTCACATAAACTTAAAGTAAATGGGTTAAAAAAGGCATTTCATGCAAATGGACACCAAAGGTGACCAGGGGTAGCTATTCTTATATCAAACAAAACAAACTTTAAAGCAGCAGGAGTTAAAGCACTTTTTCAGAGAACAAATGCTGACAGAATTTGCCATTACAAAGCCACCACTACAAGAACTACTAAAAGGAGCTCTAAATCTTGAAACAAATCCTGGAAACACATCAAAACAGAACCTCTTTAAAGCTTAAATCACACAGGACCTATAAAACAAAAATACAAGTTAAAAAGTGAAAACAAAATCCAAAGTACACAGGCAACATAGAGCATGAGGAATGCAATGGTACCTCACATTTCAACACTAACATTGAATGTAAATGACCTAAGTGCTCCGTTTAAAAGACACAGAACTGCAGAATGGATAAGAACTCACCAACGAACTACCTGCTGTCTTTAGGAGACTCACCTAGCACATAAGGACTCACATAAACTTAAAGTAAATGGGTGGAAAAAGGCATTTCATGCAAACGGACACCAAAAGCAAGCAGGGGTGGCTATTCTTACATCAGACAAAACAAATATTAAAGCAGCAGCAGTTAAAAGAGACAAAAAGGGACATTATGTAATGGTAAAAGGCCTTGTCCAACAGGAAAATATCACAATCCTAAATATATATGCACCTAACACCATAGCTCCCAAATTTATAAAACAATTACTAATGGACCTAAGAAATGAGATAGACAGCAACACAAAAACAGTGAGGGACTTCAGTACTCCACTGACAGCACTAGACAGGTCATCAAGATGGAAAGTCAACAAAGAAACAATACCTTGGAACAAATGGACTTAACAGATATATACAGAACATTTCATCCAGCAACCACAGAATACACATTCTATTCAACAGTACATGGAACTTTCTCCAAGATAGACCATATGATAAGCCATAAAACGAGCCTCAATAAATTTAAGAAAATTGAAATCATATCAAGCACTCTCTTAGACCACAGTAGAATAAAACTGGAAACCAACTCCAAAAGGAAACTTCAAAACCATGCAAATACACAGAAATTAAATAACCTGCTCCTGAATGAGCACTGGGTCAAAAACAAAATCAAGATGGAAATTTTAAAATTCTTCGAACTGAATGACAATAATGACACAACCTATCAAAACCTCTAGGCTATAGCAAAGGCAGTGCTAAGAGGAAAGTTCATAGCCCTAAATGCTTACACCAAAAAGACTGAAAGAGCACAAACTGACATTCTAAGGTCACACCTCAAGGAACTAGAGAAACAAGAACAAAGCAAACCCAAACCCAGCAGAAAAAGGAAATAACCAAGATCAGAGCAGAACTAAATGAAACTGGAACAAAGAAATACAAAAAATAATGAAACAAAAAGCTGGTTCTTTGAAAAGATAAATAAAATAGATAGACCACTGGCAAAATTAACCAAGAAAAGAAGAGAGAAAATCCAAATAACCTCACTAAGAAATGAAACAGGAGATATTGCAACTGACACCACTGAAATACAAAAGATCATTCAAGGCTACTATGAACACCTTTATGCACATAAACTAGGAAACCTAGAAGAGATGGATAAATTCCTGGAAAAATACAACCCTCCTAGCTTAAACAGGAAGAATTAGATATTCTGAACAGACCGATAACGAGCAGCGAGATTGAAATTGTAATTTAAAAGTTATCAACAAAAAAAAGTCTAGGACCAGACAGATTCACAGCAGAATTCTATCAGATATTCAAAGAAGAATTGGTACCAATCCTTTTGACACTATTCCACAAGATAGGGGAAGAAGGAACCCTCCCTGATTCATTCTATGAAGCCAGCATCACCCTAATACCAAAACCAGGAAAGGACATAACCAAAAAAGAAAACTACAGACTGATATCCTTGATGAACATGGATGCTAAAATCTTTAACAAAATATTAGCTAACCGAATCCAACAACATATCAAAAAGATAATCCACCATGATCAAGTGGGTTTCATACCAGGGATGCAGGGATGGTTTAACATACATAAGTCAATAAATGTGACACAACATCAACAGAATTAAAAACAATAATCATATGATCATCTTAATAGATGCAGAAACAGCATTTGACAAAATCCAGCATCTTTTATGATTAAAACTCTCAGCAAAATCAGCATACAAGGGACATACCTTAATGTAATAAAAGCCATCTATGACAAACCCACAGCCAACATAATACTGAATGGGGAAAAGTAGAAAGCATTCCCTCTGAGAACTGGAACAAGACAAGGATGTCCACTCTTTTTTTTTTTTTTTGAGATGGAGTCTCGCTCTTGTTGCCCAAGCTGGAGTGCAATGGCATGATCCTGGCTCACTGCAACCTCTGCCTCCCAGATTCAAGTGATTCTCCTGCCTCAGCCTCCTGAAGGATGCCCACTCTTACCACTCCTCTTCAACGTAGTACTGGAAGTCCTAGCCAGAGCAGTCCAGACAAGAGAAAGAAATAAAGGGCATCCAAACTGGTAAAGAGGAGGTCAAACAGTCACATCAGTTTGCTGATGATAGGATTATTTACCTTGAAAACCCTAAGGACTCCTCCAGAAAGCTCCTAGAGCTGATAAAATAGTTCAGCAAAGTTTCTGGATACAAGATTAATGTACACAAATCAGTAGCTCTTCTGTACACCAACAGTGACCAAGTGGAGAATCAGATCAAGAACTCAACCACTTTTACAATAGCTGAAAAAACAACAACAACACAACAACAACAAAACACCACTTAGGAATACACCTAACCAGGGAGTTGAAAGACCTCTACAAGGAAAACTACAAAACACTGCTGAAAGAAATAATAGATGACATGAACAAATGGAAACACATCCCATGCTCATAGATGGGTAGAATCAATTTTGTGAAAGTGACTATACTGCCAAAAGAAATCTCCAAATTCAATGCAATCCACATCAAAATGCCACCATCATTCTTCACAGAATTAGCAAAAACAATTCTAAAATTCATATGGAACCCTAAAAGAGCCTGCATAGCCAAAGCAAGACTAACCAAAAAGAACTAATCTGGAGGCATCACACTACCTAATTTCAAACTATACTAGAAGGCCATAGTCATCAAAACAGCATGGTACTGGTACAAAAATAGGCACATAGACCAATGGAACAGAATAAATAACCCAGAAATAAAGCCAACTGATTTTCGACAAAGCAAACAAAAATATAAAGTGGGGAAAGGACACCCTTTTCAATAAATGGTGCTGCGATAATTGGCTAGCCACATGTAGAAGAAGGAAACTGGATTCTCATCTCCCACCTTATACAAAAATCAACTCAAGGTGGATTAAGCACATCAACCTAAGATCTGAGACTATAAAAATTCTAGAAGATAACATTGGAAAAAACCCTTCTGGACATTGGCTTAGGCAAGGATTTCATGATCAAGAACCTAAAAGCAAATGCAATAAAAACAAAGATAAATAGCTGGGACTTAATTAAACTAAAGAGCTTTTGCATGGCAAAAGAAACAGCAAACAGACAACCCACAGAGTGGGAGGAAATCTTCACAATCTATACATCTGACAAAGGACTCATATCCAGAATCCACAAAGAACTCAAACAAATCAGCAAGAACAAAACAAACAATCCCATCAAAAAGTGGGCTAAGGACATGAACAGACAATCCTCAAAAGAAGATCTACAAATGGCCAACAAACACATGAGAAAATGCTCAACATCACTAATCACCAGGGAAATACAAATCAAAACCACAATGCGATTCCACCTCACTCCTGCAAGAATGACTATAATCAAAAAATCAAAAAATAGTAGATGCTGGCATGGATGCAGTGAACAGGGAACACTTCTACACTGCTGGTGGGAATGTAAACTAGTACAGCTACTATGGAAAATAGTGTGGAGATTCCTTAAAGAACTAAAAGTAGGACTACCATTTGATCCAGCAATCCCACTACTGTATATCTACCCAGAGGGAAAAAAGTCATTATTCATAGAAGATACTTGCACATGCATGTTTATAGCAGCACAATTCACAATTGCAAAATCATGGAACCAACCCAAATGCCCATCAATCAACGAGTGGATAAAGAAACCATAGTATACATATATACATACGATGGAATACTATGCAGCCATAAAAAGGAATGAATTAACAGCATTTGCAGTGACCTGGATGAGATTGGAGACTATTATTCTAAGTGAGGTAACTCAGGAATAGAAAACCAAACATGGTATGTTCTCCCTGATATGTGGGAGCTAAGCTATGAGGATGCAAAGGCATAAGAATGATGCAATGGACTTTGGGGACTTGGGGGGAAGAGTGGGAGAGAGGTGAGGGCTACAAGACTACAAATATGGTGCAGTGCATACTGCTCAGGTGATGCGTGCACCAAAATCTCACAAATCACCACTAAAGAACTTACTCATGTAACCAAATACACCTGTACCCCAATAACTTATGGAAAAATAAAAATAAAATAAAGTAAATAAAAATCTTACAGGAAACAGTGTCAAAAAAATAAAAGTTCAAAAGGACAATAAAGCCAGGAAACAACAATTAGCTACTTTAAAAAAAAAACTATTTATTAGAATAATGAAAGCAAAAATTTACCTTTTAACAACTACTTCTACTTAACATTTTTAAAGATTCTCTTTGTATCCAAAAGACAATATGAAGTCTTCAATTTTCTACATACCATTTACAGAGGTTTTACTGGGTATCATACAAATGCTTCCAGTTTTATCCAAATCTACTGTTAAATTACCCATGTAATTATCCCAGTAGAATTCATGATACCTTTTTACTGTTAATTTCATTAACATTTTACTGGAAAGAGTCTAGATGTATTTAAATGTAGGTCTCAGAGTTTTTATTATGGCAATTAAAGGGAACATTTCCATATTATTTTGGGGGGTATATAATTACTAAGTTAAAGCATAACTGAAAATTATTTACCACTAACAATATAGATAAGATATAAATGGCCATCAGATTCACTTCAAGGCATATTTTTTGATGATTTCAATGACAACATCTTCTTATACATATTTCCATCAAAATGAAGCTGATAATTCAGTTATATATTCTACCTGAAATGAGGCCATGAAATGATAGCTCTTTCTAGTCTTTGACCACAGGAGAATAGTTGCTAAAAGTTATGCACTGATGTACAGCAAAATGGTCGGGGGCGGGGACACCGATGAGGATACGATAATCAAATGTTTTGAGATTAATATGAGCATAGAATATCATATGTAAATGCAAAATTCCAAATATTTATCTTTTAACCTTTATCATTATATTATTATTTACTTTCTAATCTATTACATAGTATTTTTACTGTTATCCATCAAATATAGTCAGTTAAGTAAGAATCGCAGTTGCGATATAATTTTTAGTAATACAGCAAATTCTCAGTGTACAATGTTCATTCTTCCCATTCCCTTTCTATTAAATTTCTGTATTGCTACTGACCTTTCAACTGTTTTCAAATCAACACAAGTAGTTATTGAGGGCTTTCTCTGTGCAAGTACACACCTAGAGTAAATCGGCTTGATACTTTCCTACGAAGAATTCCCAGGAGAACATTGGCTATATACAACATTGTGGAAATATCAGAGTTTGCTCAATTTTATTTAGCTACCATTAAGTGGGCCACAGATAAACTTCCTATTAATTTCTTCTTGTAACCTCCCATCCTCTCTCCAACATTTCCTTAAAGTAGTGTTTCAATATGAATTTAAGGTTAACATGGATTAGTAATCAGAATATTTTATGAAATTTATTATATATAATTTAATAGTATTTTGGCAAAACAGAGATTGACAAGGAATGTGAATTAAGGTATGACTACTTCCTTAAGGGTATAAATTGTCATTTCTATCTCCTTTTTGATGTTCCAGAGTCTATTTAGCCTAAATGTTTATTTGTATTTTTTCCAAGGGACAGAGAAATAACTTGAAAAAAAATAAGAAAACATGACATATTTTATTTAGCTTACGCTGTAATCAGAATAGCCTATGAAGGAAAACATTTAATTCAGGTAATAAACTTCATAAGGGACATTGTCAAGTCCTGCTATTTTGAAGAATGTTTCTGTCTTTTTCAATCTTAAAATATGAAAAAATCAATTGAGGCCATGGAAGAATTTTAGAGCTTCATAATCAAACTGTCCTGTAGTGTATAAAAATCTCGACGAAAAGAGTCAAACTCTGTAAAATATTTGAAGAGATTTATTCTGAGCCAAATAGAAGTGACCATGGCCCATGACACAGCCCTCAGGAGGTCCTGGGAACATGTGCCCAAGGTGGTTGGGGTGCAGCTTGTTTTTATATATTTTAGGGAGGCATGAGACATCAATCGAATACATGTGAGAAATACATTAGTTTGGTCCAGAAAGGTGGGACAATTCGAAGGGGGGCATGGAGGCAGGCTTCCACGCTATAGGTAAATTTAAATATTTTCTGGTTGACAATTGTTTGAGTTTGTCTAAAGACCTGGGATTAATAGAAAGGAAATGTTCACATTAAGATAAAAAATTGTGGAGGCCAAGGTTTTTTGATGTCTCATAGTGGCTGCCCTTAGAGACAATGGATGACAAATGTTTCCTATTTAGACCTTTAAGAGGTGCTAGGCACTCAGTTAATCTCTTCAGGACTTGGGGGGCCCGGAAGAAAAAGATCTAGCTATGTTAATAGAGATTTTTTACAGATGCAAATTTTCCCCCACAAAGGATGGCTTTGCAGGACCTTTTCAAAATACAGCAAAGAAACATGTTTAAGGGTAAAATATTTTTATTTTCTTCTTTGTCATGTAATGTTATGCTGAGTGAGATTGGAAAGTAAGTCATGATATATAGAGTTAAATAAAACCCATCTGATGAGAATTTATGGTTTGTAGGCCATGATTCCCCAGACCCGTTAGATAGGAATTTGAGCAAAATAAAAAAATCAGAGCTTAGTCCTCAAAAATATGATTTGTAAGTTTTTTTATGAAAAGATTATGCCTTACAATTTTTTGTACACTCTGTCTTTTCCTATACTAGGGTCATATACGTAGACTTACTAAATAGATGATTTGGTATAATATCATTGACCTTGTATTTAAGGTTCACTTAGTTGCATTTAAGAGATCAAATCTCACCTTAAACAATTTTATTAGGGTGTTTTAATACTATTGTCAAGTTGGTGTTCGTTGTATTTGATATTGCTTATTTAGAGAAATATGGTTTAGGTATGTTTGTTACAACTGAACTTTCATTATAATGGTATTTGCTGGGATGAGATTTAAATAGCAGGTGAAAACTAGTAAGAGAAAAGAATTGTCCAATTCACTTTAACTCAGTGCTTCTCAAACCTTAATATGCACATGAATCACTTGAGTATCTGGTTGGGAAGCAGATTTTCATTCAGTAGGTCTTGGGTGGGGCCCAAGATTCTGCCTTTCCAATGGAAGAAGCTCTGAGGGGCAAGGTCCTAGAAAACCCACATAATTTATCATTGCATCATGCTTAATTCTATTTCCTCTGCTTGATAAGCACCAATGTACTTATTCAATGTTTTAAAAATTAATAAGATGAACCTTCAGTTAGTAAACAATATATAAAACATTTGGTCTTCGGTATTAGCTTCCAGTTGTGCAAAAAGCAAAACTACAAGTTACTGCAGGAGTTACACACATATTTTACTATTTCACTGAAATCATCCTTAAAACTTGAACTACAGCCCGGTGCGGTGGCTCACGCCTGTAATCCCAGCACTTTGGGAGGCCGAGGCGGGTGGATCACAAGGTCGGTGGATCACAAGGTCAGTAGATCGAGACCATCCTGGCTAACACGGTGAAACCCCGTCTCTACTAAAAATACAAAAAAAAAAAAAAAAAAAAAATTAGCCGGGCGTGGTCGCGGGTGCCTGTAGTCCCAGCTGCTCGGGAGGCTGAGGCAGGAGAATGGCGTGAACCCAGGAGGCGGAGCTTGCAGTGAGCCGAGATCGCGCCACTGGACTCCAGCCTGGGTGACAGAGCGAGACTCCGTCTCAAAAAAAAAAAAAAAAAAAAAGAACTATATATTCATTTGAAAATTTCATTTTGTCATGGGACTTCAGACAAAAACACACATCAAACTTAAGGTTTAACTTGATTTCTTTAGTGATGTTCCAATTTTTTTTTTTTTTTTTTTTTTTTTGAGACGGAGTCTTGCTCTGTCGCCCAGGCTGGAGTACAATGGTGTGATCTTGGCTCACTGCAACCTCCACCTCCCAGGTTCAAGAGATTCTCCTGCCTCAGCCTCCTGAGTAGCTGGGACTACAGGTGTGCACCACCACACCCAGCTAATTTTTGTATTTTCAGTAGAGACAGGGTTTCACCACGTTGGCCAGTATGGTCTCAATCTCCTGACCTCGTGATCCACCAGCCTCGGCCTCCCAAAGTGCTGGGATTACAAGCATGAGCCAGTGTGCCCAGCTGTGATGTACCAAATTTTAAAAAAATAATCATACAACAATGTTGAATCCTTAGCTCGAAAGAAAGAGAAAGACAAAGAACCACACAGGTAACTTGAAGTAGAGAACTTCTTTTTGCTAAAAAAAAATAGATTACAATACAGTCCTGTTAAAACGCATCTACAGACATCTCCTTATGAATGAAATCCTTCTAAGTGGTAAAACTCAAGCTAACACACATGTTAAAAGTGGTTTTTCCCCAACTGATAAAACTTTGACAGAGGTAAATTCCATCCTCAAGCCTTTCATGTAGTGCAGGAGACAAGGTTTTTAGAATAAAGGAGAGTAAATAAGCATAAGAAAAAAATCAAATAAAAAATAGAGATGAATTCAAATTTTTATGAAAGAAAAATAATGCCAAATCTGGTTCTTTTTCAAGAAATTCAAGTTGTATAGAACAAAATAAACAACATTTTATAGAAGTTTGGAGGAAATGTAATATTTAAAAATCACATCTTAAAGACAAAAGAGGTGGAATTTTGCTGCGTTAAAATGTTTGTGGATGGGTCTAGTTTGACAATTTAGCCTGTCTGATGTGACTTTCACAGTCTGTTGGCAGTTTGTAGGCAAGCCATCACACCTGCGACTCTGCGGTTGATTAATGAGTCTTTCAGCTCATTGCTACCATCTGAAGAAGGGCTATGGCCTTTCTGAGCTTCACTGGTTTATTCCACTTAACTGCAGTCCTGCCAAGGTACTTCCATAAGAAAATCACACCTGGTTAAAGCTAATGAAAACCTCAATATGTCATTTTCTAGACAAGTCAAAAAGCATGTAAAACTAGACAAAAGACGTATTCAAGTAACATGAATGTAGTTTTGTCATAACCTGCCAATCCAAAGAGTAACATTTAAAAAAAAAAAAAAGCTTTCCTCAATGACATTTCGTAGTATCAACTTTAAGAATGCTAATTCTGAATTATGTGCCATAAGAGAACTTCTGTAACGCCAGCTCTTTTGCTATACACAGTATCTATCTTCATCAGAACTAGGAAGGTCTTAGTTCATAACGAGATCGTCATTTAGTTTTTATTATCTATAAATGTTTAATCCAACTGTGGCATTTTAAAGTCTTGTTTCAAATTCCTCGCCTTCAGTTGGCCGATATTCTTACAGCTTTTTCTTGAGTGCAAGGCAGCACTGCAACTGCTTTTTCCCCAGTCCTGCTCTACACACTGAAAAGTCTTTTAAAACATGAGCACGAATTCCCTCCCCAACCTCTTAAAGTGCAAACTAGAGAATAAGGTGGGAAGGGAGAGACAGGGAACCGAAAGAGAGGATAAACCAAAGGTCTGTGGCTAAAACAGTCTAGTATAGGGCAAAGTGGTGGGAAATTAAGGAAACATGGAAGACAGTAATCTCTTGCCCTGAAGGCCTTTATACTATGGCTTCATTTCTGAAGCACTATGAATTTCCAAAACATCAATAATATTCAAATAAATACTAAAATTCATTTTAAAGATAAATACCTGTTTTTCTTTACTTTGGATCTGGGGCAACATTGCCTTCCTCTAGCTACATATATGGGGCAAAGTTTAGCTATATTTAAGTGGCAGAAAGAATCACAAAACTCTAAGTACTATGAATAAATGGGTAGCAAAGAAACAAAAGTTTCCATTCCAGCAATTTCCATTTTCTGATCCATGAAACACAACTGTGTATCACTGAACCCGTTATCAGCAGATATTTCCCTGAGCTGGAAGGGTACTTGCATAATATTCTGGTGCAGTTATTTACTACCAGGTTTCCATTCATCTGAAATTATTATGTTTACACATTTTACCAAAACTATTAAAAGAAATATTTTTCTTTATTCTATCATGGCATAAACTAAGGATAATTCTTCATTATCATCACAATCATTGCTATTTTTCTAGTTTTCTATTCCATGCCTATACTAAGAATCATGAAATGAAAACTATTTAGCAACTTACTAATCAATTTGTAACTCTATGATGTTTTATGGAAGGACTGATTTTGGCTGATAAAAACATTGATTCTTTTAAGACTTACCTGAATAATGTCAACAATGACTAAGCATTCACAAAGTGTTCAATCATTTGAACAAATTTTCAAATTGTGATATAAATGATTTCAATCCTGGCTGTAAATTTTAATCATATTGGAAAATTTTCTAAAGTAACTATAATTGTTGCCCCACCCCAGAGATCCTGATTTAATTGGTTGGTAAGAGGCCTGGGCATTTTAAAAAATCTCTTCCCAAATTATTCTAATGTGCAACTAAGGCTAAGTACCATAGGTTTATATAATAATCCTCATGTTTATTTTGCTGACCTAAAATAATAAAATACTCAGTCCTACCAGCCAAAAGTGATTTCTCAAATTAAGTTGAAAAATGAAATGATCAGTGTTTGTAATTCTTACACTTATTACTATGGTTTATAAGAAAGTATGCTGAGGCCATGTGCAGTGGCTCACACCTGTAATCCTAATACTTGAGGAGGCCGAGATGGGATGATTGCTTCAGGTCAGGAGTTCAAGACCAGCCTGGTCAACATAGTGAGACCTCCATCTCTTAAAAAAATAAAAATAAAATAAATAAATGAAAGAAAGTGCGCTGGACCATGAGGCAGAGACCCTGGGCTTGAATTATTGCTCAACTACCTATTAGCTCTCTGACTTCAGTAAGTCCCTCAAAACAAATGTTTTCTAAACCATGAAATGGGAAAATTAAGATTTCTTCCAGCTTTAAAACCATGTTCTCAAGTAATTTCCAAGAATGCAGAATGCAGTTCTTAAATACTAATCAGAGTACTTATTTGATTCCATATACTAATGGTGGGATTTAAACTAGGGTGAGCAAATGTGTGTCACTTAAGCTACCACCATTCTCTTTTCTTGTCTGTGGCAGACATTGCTAATTGATTAGAGCGCTATAGAAAAATCACTATTCTCCTGGAGTTTACACTCAATATGAAACTATTTTCTGTTTGGGAGTTAAGTGCTCATTAGCCCTTCTATTTTAAGAGATGATGTAATGGAGTAGTTAGCAGGAGACTAAAAATGTCCAGAGAATAAAAAATTCTTAGGACAGTTCAGGAGCAAGGACATCATGACTCACGACATGTGAATTAGGTCCTAAAGGCAGGCATAGCCCCACACAGGGATGGTCTATTCCTACTAACCAAACTTACTATCATAACCTGGCTTCTGATGGCAATTCACCGAGAGGGAAAGAATTACCAGATCTACGTGAAGTTGTATTTTTCCTGTAAATTAGTAAAACAGAACTCTAATTTTCTAACAGTCTTCTGTAAGTTTGGTTAGTGTTGTCAGAGGTGTTTGAACCAGAGCAACTCCATCTTGAATAGGGTCTGAGTAAAATAAGGCTGAGATCTGCTGGGCTGCATTCCCAGTAAGTTAGGCATTCTAAGTCACAGGATGAGATAGGAGGTTGGCACAAGATATGGGTCATCAAGACCTTGCTGATAAAACAGGTTGTAGTAAAGAAGCTAGCCAAAACCCACCAAAACCAAGATGGCGATGAAAGTAATCTCTGGTTATCCTCACTGCTCATGCATTAGCACACTAAAAGACACCCCTACCAGTGCTGTGACAGTTGACAAATGCCATGGCAGTGTACAGAAGTTACCCTATATGGTCTGAAAAAGTTCAGTACTGGAAATTGCCCACCCCTTTCCCAGAAAACTTATGAATAATCTACCCCTTGTTTAGGATATAATCTAGAAATAACCATGAAAATGGGGAACCAGCAGCCCTCAGAGGCTGCTCTTCCCATGGACTAGCCATTCTTTTATTCCTTTACTTTCTTAATAAACTTGCTTGCTTTCACCTTACTCTGTGGACTCGCCCTGAATTCTTTCCTATGCAAGATCCAAGTACCCTCTCTTGGGGTCTGGATCGGGATCCCTTTCCAGTAACAGTGTAAATCAATATTCCTATGTAAAATGAATTGCTAGGCTTTCAAAGCTGTAGAGCAGAGACTAGGGTGGAAATCCTAACAAAATCACGTCCTTCCCAAGAGGTTAACAGGTTTTCTAGCAATGAGACATTCAGCGTAGAAAACACTTGCAAATATAATTAAAATAACTCAATAGTTTCCACCTAATATTTTCTTACATAAAATGAAGTTTTTTTAAAGTGCTAAAACCTTTTCATTTTTGGAGGTTTTTTCATATTTAAAAATAATAAAATGTACCTAAATGTTATAATGATAAAGAGAGTCACTGCTTTTTGAGGGCAGGGCTCCCATTTTGTGCCGTCCTAGATGCCATCTCTCATGATAAATCCTGTACCAAAAGACAGATTAGTCACACCATCTGCTGCCTCCAGGGAGATAAATTGCACATTTCAAAGTATGGCAACATTCCATTATAGCATAATGAAGAAAATGAAAAACATATTAGCAAACTGAACACTTTGGGGAAATTTCATTTTCAAATTGTGTGCTGTTTTGCTTTTAAAGAAGTAAAATTATTAAATAAAATGTGTGAGAGGAAGCAAATATTCTTCCTTGTAGCAAAATTACGGATGCTTTTACTTTGTGAAAAATAATATTATTTCCAACGAATGCATTAAAATCACACATATAATCCACATTTTCAGAGTTGTTATGAACAAGCATCTATATGTACATACTCTTGCTGAAATCAAATTTTAGTCCTAAAATCATTGTTAGATTAAGGCTAAAAGAGGAAAATGAACAACTAATTGTTCTTGTTTCTTCCTCAGAAACCCTCAGGATCTATAGATTTAATTTGAGTCCATCTCAGACCTGCCAGTTCAAAGCAACAAACATAAACACACGGACTTGGAAGCATCACTCCATTTCTCAGGCAGTCCTACTGCTTTCAGGCAATTCTTGCTGTTCAGAGACAAACTTACACACACTGAAGAACAGAGTGTGCAGAACAGGCTGCAAGAACACTGACATTAAGAGCAAGACAAATCAGGTGCACCTCTCTTACTTGACCAAGGCCAGTATTAAGCTAGCATATCTTGTCTGAAGAGCCATCAATCATGCACCAAGAGTGCCCTCATGAAGGTACATCCTATCCAAGCTGTATAAATACAAGGCAAATAAAATTTTAGTGACAGTCTACAAGGCCATTTGATCTATGAACTACATAGGTCCTGCAATTGCTTACACATACCTGAAAACCTCCAGGGTCCGATGAGACCAAGGATTGGAAAGAAAGAATCTGTAACTCTTTCAATATTCTCCACGGATAGGCCTAAATAGAACAGGTGCCCCTTCTACTCCTACCACCCCTTACTCAGTTTGGCATCTGACTTTGTCCTAAGTAGGCTAACACTCATTCACTGTGCCTTTATGTTGCAAATTGAACTGATTTAAAAGTGAAACATGTAGAGAAGAAACCATCACTCTAGCCAATAACCTGGATGCAACATACTTTATCTCATGTGGTGTTACTACTTAGTTGAACCCTTTGTCTAGACTACCTCTAACCTTGGCTACCTGGCTGACTCATAGCTCAGGTATCCCCATCTCCAGATGTACGTTCTGACTCCCTCTGCATTCAGCTTATCTTCCCCTCCTCTGTGATCTTCTACTGTACTTATATGGTAACTTGCATGAACCTCTATTATAGCTATACCCACTGATTTTTTAGTCTATCTCCTCCACTAGATTCTGAGTTCCTTGACAGCAGGGGCTGTGTCTGGCTGATTTCTTTATTTGCTATGTCTAGTGAATGTTTGATGGATGGAAGAATGAACAAACAGTCACAGATTTATCTGTTTACTCAAAGTCTTGCTGGACTGAATAATGGGCTGGAAGTATTCTTATAATCAACACAGTGTATTTTGTAGGTTATATAATACTTTTGTCTGCTAGCAAATATATTCTCTGTATAATAAAATAACAGTCTGGATTGTTCTTTATACAAAGCTATCTATTTCCTAACTATCTTCGAGCCATTTACAGCTCTGACTTGCTGAAATGAACCTGTAGCTGTTCATTACTGATTCTGGGCTGAATCAGATGAATACACAAAGCAAGGACATAATGCTGATGAGAAGAGCCTTCTGGGCAAGTTAGACAGGTAAACAACAAAGCCTTAATCAGGTAACTGACTTCTTTCCAAATCTGGCCAGCCCAGACCAGTTTTCTTTTTTTTTTTTTTAATCTTAGGACTCTGACTATTATTAGGTTTAATTCATTAACCTGGAATAATCAATTATTTGAAAATAAGAGATCCGCAAGCTTCTAGGTCAATAGCTAAATCGCATTATCTCTTTGTGGGTTTAGAAAATTTTAACTGAGTGGAAAACTAGCATATGCTATTTTTCTCTGTTATGTTTCTAAATCACAGGATTTATCCTGTCTTTTTCTTTTAAAACTCCGGAATGAGGACAATGTTAAGGTTTAAATGAGAAATAAAGAACAGGACTGATTTGTTACCTTGGGTGGGTGGGATTATAAGGTGAGGCAGAGCAAGAGGTTAGCAACTTTTACTTTACACAACACCCGCATTGTTTAACTTCTAATGAGCATGTATGTGATTGAACATTGCTTTTTAAAGTTTTTAATAAATGGGACCAGGTGTGGTAGCTTATGCCTGTAATCCCAGTGCTTAGGGAGGCTGAGGCAGGAGGATTGCTTGAGGCCAGATGCAAGATCCCATCTCTACAAAAAAAAATTTTTTTAAAAACTAACCAGGCATGGTGGCTCGTGCCTGTAGTTCCAGCTACTCAGAAGGCTGAGGCGGGAGGATCACTTTAGCCCAGGAATTCGAGGCTGCAGTGAGCTGTGATCAAGCTACTACTCTCCAGCCAGGGTGACAGAGCAAGATTTATCTCCAAAAAAAAAAAAAATTCAATAAATGAATTAACAAGGCCTTTTTCTCTTGGTGATTCTTTCTTTACCTCAGAAAGTTCTATAAGCAAAAGAAAGTCACTTCAAAACAATAAATTTAGACTGAGAGTCAAAAGCGTGAACAGAACAGACCTATGCTTTCACCACTGTGCTTTACAGTACAAGTGACAAGCAGGAAGAGCCTGAGATCCTTGTTCTCCAGGAGCTATCAGTCTATTTAGGGAGACAGATACCAAAAAGCGTTAGTGAACCTCACAAGGTAGCACATGCTGGACATCAACATATATAATGTAGTGTATAAATGCCCCGAGAATTGAGAAAACAGAAGGTTTTTGAGAGCTACAGAACTGGAGAGGGGCTTGGGATGGAGGGCCTGAGTGGGTCTTGGACGGGCAGAGTAGGGGGTGATGACAGTCAGTGCAAACAGAGGAGATGAAACTGGGCAAGGCTGTAGAAGTCATTAACACGGAGCTCTCATTTGTGATATCAGGAAATGCTTCATTTATTTATTTATTTATTTATTTATTTATTTATTTATTTATTTTTGAGACAGAGTCTTGCTCTGTCGCCTGGGCTGGAGTGCAGTGGCACGATCTCAGCTCACTGCAAGCTCTGCCTCCTGGGTTCATGCCATTCTCCTGCCTCAGCCTCCCAAGTAGCTGGGACTACAGGCACCCGCCACCATGCCCGGCTAATTTTTTGTATTTTTAGTAGAGACGGGGTTTCACTGTGTTAGCCAGGATGGTCTCAATCTCCTGACCTCGTGATCCGCCTGTCTTGGCCTCCCAAAGTGCTGGGATTAATGGTCATTCTCCAACTTTGGTTGTGTCAGTTTTCCCATCTGTCACCTCTATTCTATTTCTCATCTCCCAATATATAGGAGTTAAGAAGAAATTATTTAGTCAGATAGTGAGGGTAATGAAGTCCTTGGTAAGGTTTTCCTTTTAATGAAAAGCAGCCCCCAAATCATTTTCTTTTCTAACAAAGAGCAGCCTGTAAAATTGAGCTGCAGACATAGAAAGGCAAACAAGATGCTTGCACGGGTGGGTGCCAGGAGTTGTGCCAATAGGAAAGGGGCTACCTGGGGACTAGCCATGTTCAATATGGCTGCTCCATCTTCCCATTTCTTTACCAAACTATGCGTACAGTAAGAGAAGACAACATGGGACGGCCAGGCAAAGACGCCATTTGCATAATAAGATTAGGGTGGGTGGCTAGGTAAACGTCACATCTGCTCCAACCAGTCTGTGGGCCCTATGTAAATTGGGCCCTCAAGCCTGTCTATAAATCCGGCGCACTCCATGCGTGGATGTGCATGGGCCAGAAGTCCCATTTGGGCACCCCTGCTCTCTCTCCCAAGAGAAAGAGCTCTTCTTCTTTCTCTTTCTTTTGCCTATTAAACCTCCGCTCCTAAACCCACTTCTTGTGTTCGCGTCCTCAATTCCCTTGGCGTGAGACGGCAAACCCCAAGTATTTACCCCAGACAACAATGCCACTTCGCAAGAACCTTAATCCTGGCCACGAAATGGTAAATAATACCAGTCTCTGAAGGCAGATGCCCGCATCAAGTTTAATTCTTGATGCTGGTGATTCCATATCTAGGTTCTGATTTCTATGTAAATCAAAATCCACAGCTGGACACAGGTCCTGTTGCACAGTAGATTATTGAAAAAATGCCAAGTACTAGCCCTTTGTGGCCACAACTTCCTGAAACTGCCTTTGCAAAGCCATAACTGAGAAAATTATTACAGTGAAAGAGATCAGACCTAACTAACACCATCTTGCTTCTAACCTTCAAGCTGTCCTTGTTCAATCCTAGATGTAGGCTGAGCTAACTTTGGGAGGAACTTAGTTTATAGTTTAGCTTTGAAACAAAGATGATAACAGGCCTTTCCCAAAACAAACCCCCTTCCTGCCTGCGGACTAGACTGCCTTTGCAGGACTAACAAATTAGCTAGAAGATGAGAAATTATGTTTTAGGAGTCACGCAGCTGGAGGCTGCAAGTTTCTAAACTTCCCCAAATTGCTCCTGGGGATAAAATCACCAATATAAAATCTAAGATCAGTGCTTGAGATATTTTGCAGACTCCACGCTCAGTAAATCAGCTGGCACCACCCAGATTGATAAACTGGCTCATATGGTCTTGTAGCCCCCACCCAGAAACTGTCTTAGCACAAAAGGACAGCTTCAACTCCCCATAATTTCATCTCTGACCTGACCAATTAGCACTCCCAACTCACTGGCCCTCTACCTACCAAATTATCCTTAAAAACTCCAACCACCAAATTCTTGGGGAGACTGATGTGAGTAATAATAAAACTCCAGTCTCCCACACAGCCGGCTCTGCATGAATTACTCTTTTTCTATTGCAATTCCCCTGTCTTGATAAATCAGCTCTACCTAGGCAGTGGGTAAAGTGAACCCACTGGGGGGTTACATTCCCTGCCTTTGGCTCAGGAATATAGCCAGCATCAGCTTCCTGACTCACCCTCTGCCTTGAACCCAGACACACATAACACAGCTAGCACCTAATAAAGACTGCTCTGGGTAGCCCCTCCTCTCATTTCTGCTGCTTCTCCTTGGTCCTCCTCACCAACGTCCTCGTTTTGCAATTACTTGGAGTCTTGGGCTGTGCCTTACTGTTTAATCCCTGGCCCCATGTTTACCCTTGTAACTTACTCTGGCCTGTCCAAAGAGGAGGATCAAATAATAGCTAGAAATAATAATAACTCATATTTACAGAGAACTTCCTGTGTTCCAGGCCTTGTACTAAATACCTGCTAAAGGTTAAGTTTTTCTTATTTTCCCAGCCACTCAACAAGAAAGATGCTACTATTTTCCCTGTGTTTGAAATGTTTGTTCTTCGGTGCTGTAAAGAAAATAGCACTTGGACATAAATTTAATTGATTTAGTAAGGCCATTTTTACTTCTTGCAGAAAGGGTACACTTGCCAGGAGTTTTTCCACAAGAGTACACCAAACAAAGGAGACAGGGTCATTTATAACTTGAGGCGTCCACCTTACTGTTGTGTCCGTTTTCTATTGGCTGGAATGGGACCTCACATTCTGTATTTGTCCTGATTGGCTAGCAAGTTAGAACTTTATAAAAGAGGTAAAGGTAGAGGAGAACAAAGAAGGAGGAAGTAACTTGTGGAATGCTGAGAAAGGTAAAAACACTTTTAAATAAGGAAGAGAAACAGGCTATGACCTAATGCTTGCTTGGGCCAGTATAAACATGCCAGGGCAAATATTTAGGAGCACAGGTCTTCCAATACGTTTTGCTTCTAAGAGAAGTTATTATTTATTCCTAATTAAATGGGGGAGGAAAGTCTTTGAAGAGGAACTTCTACTTTACTTTTTACACCTGTTATAAGAAATAGGGGCCCGTAATCCCAGCACTTTGGGAGGCTGAGGTGGGTGGATCACCCGAGGTCAGGACTTTGAGGCCAGCCTGGCCAACATGATGAAACCCCATCTGTAATAAAAATACAAAAAATTAGGCAGACATGGTGGCGGGCGCCTGTAATCCCAGCTACTTAGGAGGCTGAGGCAGGAGAATCACTTGAACCTGGGAGGTGGAGGTTGCAATGAGCCAAGATGGCGCCATTGCACTCCAGCCTGGGCAACAAGAGTGAGACTCGATCTCAAAAAAAAAAAGAAATAGGGATAAGAAAAAGGAAGCCTAGAGAAAGTGATAAAGTGATAGAGAAAGGATTTGAACCCTGTAGGATTTTTTGCCACTGTGGGCCACGTTACAGAGGAGGTACTCGGTGAATGAGAGGACCAGGTGAAGGATGCCTTGATATTGGGGCTGAAGAGTTTGGGTTTGGTGCTACAGACAATGTGTCATCACTGCAAGTTTTGAAGTGGAAGAGTGGCAGAAAAAGAAAATATATTTAAAAATCTCTGTACTTCACTCCAGCTCTTATCCCTTTGATATTTGGTAATTTTTAAAACAGATTTGTCTGTGTCCTTTTATGTTTCACCTTTATTCTATCAGCATCAAAAAGTAATCTGCGTATTCATGGCAGTTTAATATGTAAAAGCAGCAAAGCAAAAATGTGGAAGCAGCCTTAAATGTACAGGAATGGGGAAATGATTAGGTAAATTGTGCTACATTAATTTGATATAAAGCTAAGCCGTTAAAAATAAAAACTATGTATCTTTACATGGATGAATCACAAGAATAGTTTTGTGAAAAATGTAGAATGCCCACTGTAAATATAGAACTCCTCATTGTGACTGTGTAAAAGGTGTGTGTTGTGTACATATAAAGAGAATGAGGAGAAAAGAGCTGAGTCAGCATGGTGGGATGAGATTATAAATATACTATTTCTTTGTTTTAAAAATGTTACTTAGTATTACCTGTAATTTACCTAGAGTAGAGCGAAGTGATGCAATCACTACAGCTCACTACAGTCCCGACCTTCTGGGCTCAAGCAATCCTGCCACCTCAGCCCCTGGAGTAGCTGGAACCACAGGTGTGCACCATGACACCCAATTAATTTTTGTATTTTTTGTAGAGATAGGGTTTCTGCATGTTGCCCAGGCTAGTCTCGAACTCCTAGGCTCAAGGGATCCACCCACCTGGACCTCCCAAAGTTCTGGGATTACAGGTGTGAGCCACCACTCCTGAACAGTTATTTGCAATTGGTTTTATAGTGAAGGAAAAATGTAAGGAGAGAAATCAAGTTAATCCAGCAGATACACAGATTAGAGACACTCCAGCTGGAGTAAAACAGGCTCTGGACACATGAACAGGAGAGGGCACTGAATTTTGAGAGTGGAGGTATATGGGAACAAAAAGAAATGGGTGTGAGAAATGTTTAGAGGAAACACTCGGAGGCATGTGTTCTTTAACAGAATTTAGATGATGGGAAATAGAAACTTTGCAAAGTACTTCAAGGTTTCTAGGCTAAGGCCAGCAGCCTGTTAGTGCCATAAATAGAAGTCACACAACTCTGAAGAGGGGGCAGTTTTTAGATGAAGATAATTATGATGGTTGGACTTCTATGTGAGATGAGAGTTATTACATTAAATTACTATTATGGGCCAGTTGTGGTGGCTCACACCTGTAATCTCAGCACTTTGGGAGGTTGAGCCAAGCAGATTGCTTGAGCCCAGGAGTTCAAAACCAGACCAGGCAACATGGCAAAACCCCTTCTCTACTAAAAATACAAAAATTAGCTGAGTGAGCCTGTAGTCCCAGCTATTCAGGAGGCTGAGGAGGGAGGATCACTTGGGCCTGGGGCATTGAGGCTGGAGTGAGCCAAGATTGAAGCACTACACTCCAGCCTAGGTGACAGAGTGAGACCTAGACAAATAAATAAATATAAATAAAATATTATTACGGGGAAAAAAATCCGAGAATATGGAATCTAGAGGTGTTGTGGAACAATTAAGGCTAGAGATACAGATTCAAGACTCGGGGGCATAGATTTAGAGGTGGGCCTGATCATATCATTGGGCCTAATCCATTCTGATGACAAGAATTATTTAGCTAGCATAGAATTTTTAAAAAATAGAATGTGAATGCATTCACCTTCCCCTATTGTATTATACTTTGCCTTGACATATTTACATTACTTGCCCAGCCCCTGAAGGCATTTGATTTCAATACCTGAGATAATCACCTGAGGCTATGTGAGCAAATGAGATAGCTTCAGGAAAAGAGGTGGGAAGGATGTGGAGAGTGTGAGAATGAGAGGACTGAGGCTAAGAAGCCTTTAGCAATGTCTGAGGAAAGAAGAAATCAGAACATCCATCTTAAGAACTGCAGAAGGGGAGATAAATGTAACTGGGGCCTGAGGCAAGGAAAATAATCAAAAATAGGAAAAAATATCCTTTTATCTGAAGAAAATCACAATATTTATGTGGCCTACTGAGTGCCAAGAGAAACCAAAGACTCATATATAGACACAATCTCATTTCAGAATAACTGAGGGAAGAAGTCACTAAGAGCATCCAGGTAGAGGATAGGGGAAAAAGAATCAGTCTGGCATCAGTTTTCTCACAGGGAGCATAAAACAGAAGAAACCATAGTTTCAGCATAAAACACAAGAAGCCATAGTTTCTTCATAAATGTAAACATAAATGTATGGTACAACCCAGCACTCCCACTCCTAGGTACTATCCAAGTGAAATAAAAACCTATGTTCATGCAAAACCTGTATACAAATGTTTTTAGAGGCTTTATTCACAATCACTTAATACTGGAAACAATCCAAATGTCCTTTAAAAGGTGAATGGATCAAAACACTGTGGTACAATCGTACAATGAACTACTATTATACAAAAAAAAAAAAAATAGGACAAACGGAGGAATCCATTTCTATAACTTCTTGAAAGGACAAAATTATAGGGTTAGAGAACAGGTCAGTGGTTGCCACAGGTTGGCATGGAGGTAGGAAGTGACAAAGGGTCAGCACAGAGGAATTTTTGAGGATGATAAAACTCTCTGTATTTCAATTGTGATGATTGTTAAATAACTTTATTCATTTGTTGTAACTCAGAACTGTACAAGAACACTGAATTTTACTTTAGTAATTCTTTAAAAAATAAAATATAAGTAGAGAAATGATTTTAAAATAGGGGTTATATCAGATAAAGGTGACCAATGGAAAAATAAAATTAAAATTTTTATTAGCAGAGTTTGATGGGAAGGAGAAGAGAGATGGTAGTTTGAGTTAAATTCTGTATTTACATTTCAATGAGTCAATATTACAAGTTGATAAATTTAAAAACATAGTATTGGCCGGGTGCGGTGGCTCAAGCCTGTAATCCCAGCCCTTTGGGAGGCCAAGGCGGGCAGATCACCAGGTCAGGAGATCGAGATCATTCTGGCTAACATGGTGAAACCCCTTCTTTACTAAAAAAATACAAAAAAAGTAGCTGGGCATGGTGGTGGGAGCCTGTAGTCCCAGCTACTCGGGAGCCTGAGGCAGGAGAATGGCATGAACCCGGGATGGGGAGTTTTGCAGTGAGCCGAGATCGCGCCACTGCACTCTAGCCTGGGCGACAGAGGGAGACTCTGTCTCAAAAAAACAAAACAAAACAAAACAAAAAAATAGTATCATAGCCTATTCCTTAGACCTATCAACTAATAAATAAAAACAGAAATGCTTCAAATGATTACAATTAGAGTGGGGCTTGTGTGATTCAGGAGCTGGCGGGGGGGGGAGGGGCGGGTGGGATATTTTATATTTTATATCTTCCTGTACCATTTGAAATAATACATGCATAAATATTGCTTATAGTTTATTATAAAATAAAAATTTTAAATATTCTGAATATAAAAACATCCTGATTAAAAAAATGTTACACCAGATTTCACATTATGAGGAGAAAAAAGCTCAGATTTAGAGCTGTATCCTTAAGGTACACTAAGGTATGAGTTTCACTTACAGTATAAGAAAGTCCTACAGGTATCCTAACTAATTTAATATACATCACATCACAAAAATACTGTAATATTAATAGTATTATTTTATAAGTCCATTCTTACACTGCTATAGGGACATACCCAAGACTGGGTAATTTATAAAGGAAAGAGGCTTAATTGACTCACTGTTCTGCAGGGCTGGGGAGGCCTCTGGAAACTTACAATCATGGTGGAAGGGGAAGCAAACACATCCTTCTTTAAAGGCAGCAGGAGAGAGAAGAATGAGAGCTGAGCGAGGGGGGAAGCCCCTTATTAAACCATCAGATCTCATCAGAACTCACTCACTATCACTAGAACAGTATGGGGGAAACCACCCCCATGATTCAGTTACCTCCTACCGAGTCCCTCCCACAACACGGGGGAATTATGGAAACTAAAATTCAAGATGAGAATTGGAATGGGCACACAGCCAAACCGTATCATTCTGCCCCTGGCCCCTCCAAAATCTCATGTCCTCACATTTCAAAACACAATCATGCCTTCCCAACAGTCCATCAAACCTGTCTTAACTCACTCCAACATTAACCCAAAAGTCCAAGTTCAAAGTCTCATCTGAAACAAGGCAAGTCCCTCAGCCTATGAGCCTGTAAAATCAAAAGCAAGTTGGTTACTTCCTAGATACAATGGGGGTACAGGCATTGGGTAAATACACCTGTTCCAAATGAGAGAAATTGGCCAAAACAAAACAACTACATGCCCCACACAAGTCCAAACTCCAATAGGAAAGTTATTAAACCTTAAAGTTCCAAAATGATCTCCTTTGACTCCATGACTCACATCCAAGTCATGCTGATGCAAGAGGTGGGCTCCCATGGCCTTGGGCAGCTCTGCCTCTGTGGGTTTGAAGGATATAGCCCCCCTCCTGGCTGCTTTCACAGGCTGGTGCTGAGTGCCTGCAGCTTTTCCAGGTGTGTGGTGCAAGCTATCAGTGGATCTACTATTCTGGGGTCTGGAGGATAGTGGCCCTCTTCTCACAGGTCAGCTAGGCAGTGCCCCAGTGGGGGCTCCAACCCCACATTTCCCTTCTGTACTGCCCTAGCAGAGGTTCTCCATGAGGGCTTTGCCCCTGCATCAAACTTCTGCCTGACATCCAGGCATTTCCATACATCCTCTGAAATCTAGGCGGAGGTTTCCAACTTCTATTCTTGTCTTCTGTGCACCCGCAGTACCAAACCACATGGAAGCTGCCAAGGTTTGGGCTTGCACCCTCTGAAGCAATGGCCTGAGCTGTACCTTGGCCCCTTTTATCCAAGGCTGGAGCTGAAGCAGCTGGGATGCAGGGCACCACGTCCCAGGGCTGCACAGAGGAGGGGGGCCCTGGGCCCAGGCCACAAAGCATTTTTCCCTTCTAGGTCTCCAGGCCTGTAATGGGAGGGGCTGCCGTGAAGGTCTCTGACATGCTCTGGAGACATTTTCTTCATTGTCTTGGTGATTAACATTCAGCTCCTCGTGACTTATGCAAATTTCTGCAGCGGGCTTAAATTCTCCCCAGAAAATGGGGTTTTCTTTTCTATTGCTTCGTCAGTCTGCAAATTTTCCAAACCTTTATGTTCTGCTTCTGCTTGAATGCTTTGCCACTTAGAAATTTCTTCTGCCAGATACCCTAAATCATCGCTCTCAAGTTCAAAGTTCCACAGATCTCTAGGGCAGGGGAAAAAGCTGCCAGTCTCTTTGCTAACACATAGCAAGAGTCCAGTTTGCTCCAGTTTTCAACAAGTTCCTCATCTGCATCTTGGACCACCTCAGCCTGGACTTCATTGTCCGTATCACTGTTAGCATTTTGGTTAAAGCCCTTCAACAAGTTTCTAGGAAGTTCAAAACTTTCTCACGTCTTTCTGTCTTCTGAGCCCTCCAAGTCTCTAGGAAGTTCCAAACTCTTCCACATTTTCCTATCTTCTTCTGAATCCTCTAAACTGTTCCAACGTCTGCCTGTTACCAAGTTCCAAAGTCGCTTCCACATTTTTGGGGATGCTTATAGCAGGGCCCCCTCCTCCCTTGGTACCAATTTACTGTATTAGTTCCTTCTCATGCTGCTATGAAGACAGACCCAAGACTGTGTATTTCTAAAGGAAAGAGGTTTTTTTATAAAGGAGAAAATCTTTTTTTTTTATAAAGGAAAGAAAATTTATAAAGGAAAGAGGTTTAATTGACTCACAGTTCAGCATGGCTTCAGAGGCCCCAGGAAACTTACAGTCTTGGTGGAAGGGGAAGCAAACATGTCCTTCTTTACATGGCGGCAGGTGAGAGAATGAGATCTAAGCAGAGGAGGAAGCCCCTTCTAAAACCATCAGATCTCATTGGAACTTACTCACTATCATGAGAATAGCATGCGGGAAACCGCTCCCATGATTCAACTACCTCCCACTGGGTCCCTCTCATGGGAACTACAATTCAAGATGAGATTTGGGTGGGGACACAGCCAAATCATGTCGATTATAAATGTTACTACATAAAATGAAGAATATTACTAGTTGTCACTCAGTTTTGTTATTATAATATATAACTATATTTAGATTTTTTAATTTCTCTCATAATTGTCACAGTAAAAATATCTTCAAAGAGATAATTTCCTCTCATGTTGATATAGCATCATAAACAAACAGATATCCAATAGTCATCAATAAGCCTTACAGAAGTCAATTCTCTCTTCATCTTCAATCAAACTGAATCAATGGGCCTATGACAGCTACTCCTGGTAGAAAATATGCTAAAACTTTTTGCAAAAAAAATCACAGAGGTTTTTGGGTCTGAACAGTATGTGACAGGGGAATAGTCATTGAAAAAAAGAATGTACTCTATACAAGCAAGTTTTAAAATAGTTTTTGATCCAGTGCAAGAACCCGAAAGTGCCAGTATGTGAATGCATAATTAGGTAGAAGAAAATTGATTACAAAGTGAATTTTGGTTCAATTTGACAAGCAAAAATTCTCCCATGGCTGCTTTTGAGAAAATTATTATACCTTTCTTTCATCAAAATGTTGCCAGTTGTGCCTTTCTGTCAATAGCATTTAACATATTTATTTAGGTTGCCTGTTTTCTACTTCCCTAAAGTAATGGAGACCTTTATTTATATTTTATTCCTGTTAACATATATAACACATATCCATATAATCTCCCCATAGGTAAGAGAATTACTCTCTCTGTCCTTGCTGTGGTAGCCACAGAATTGTATCACTCAAATCTTCTACTGTTAGCATAGTTGACTAATGGCCCCAGCTGTCATTCCCCTGTATCTATCACGGTATTTGTGCTGAGGTCATGCTTCTACCAAGCTGTTTATAGCCAGTGTCTGAGCAAGGTGTAGGTACTAGTGCTAGTCCATTTCCACAAGGCATGGGACTTTTCTAGTGGGTGACTTTATCTCCAGGCATCTCCCTTGACCTTGTCAAAACCCTGCTGTCTGAGACTCTTCCTCCCCAATCCTCCTTCGCCCTCACCTTTCACAGGTATCAGATCAGCAACTCAGTCTGAAGTCGAGTTCAGTCTGAAGCCTTCCCTGCCTATTCCTACTTCCTCCTTTTAATCCTTCATGTGCATCTCTCTCCTAAAATCCTCTTGCGCCTTGAATTCCATCTTGGCACCTGCTTCTTGGAAGATCTGAACCCACACTCTCTGAAGAAAAGGTAAGCATAGCACCTTTCTACCTTAAGAATATCTGGATCACGCTGTCTCCAGAGAGGAAATATTGTTAAAAATAGATTTTTCTTTTCTTTCTTTCCTTCTCTTTCTTTTTTGATAAAGTCTCGCTCTGTCGCCCAGGCTGGAGTGCAGTGGCACGACCTCGGCTCACTGCAACCTCTGCCTCCAGGGTTCAAGTGATTCTCCTGCCTCAGCCTCCCGAGTAGCTGGGACTACAGGCGTGTGCCACTATGCCTGGCTAATTTTTTGCATTTTTAGTAGAGACAGGGTTTCACTATGTTAGCCAGGATGATCTTGATCTCCTGACCTCGTGATCTGCCCACCTTGGCCTCCCAAAGCTCTGGGATTACAAGCGTGAGCCACCACACCTGGCCAAAAATAGATTTTTCTGAGCCCCTAGACTTCCCTGGAAGTTTCTTTTATATTTGTGTTGTATAATCTCTTCCTCAATCTCTAGCCATAATCTCTAACCTGACCTTTCCTCCTGTCGCTCCACTCCAGGTGTTATCAATGTGCTAAAGTAGCTGTCTGTTTCTGTCACTCCTTGGCTCAAAGGCTCTGATGATTCCCTCAAGTCTACTGGTTAATGTCCAAATGTTTTAGCCCAATCCATAGTCAATTTCTCAAATTTTAACTAGAAGAGGGCTCTTTCTCCAAGGCTAGAGATAACAGGCAAAGGATTGGAGATGATAAAACAAAATTGAGGTTTAGGATGGAAAGCTGGGAGTTTCACATTAGATGGCTTTACTCTTCCTGGTAAGGTAGATGGTGGAAAGTCAGCAGGAGGTATTTGGGAGCTTGAACGGGGGAGACAACCAAAGTGAAAATTCAAAATGGATTAAAAAGTTTGCAGAGTGGCACTAAGGAGTCCTTTGAAGGATATTGGGATAACCCTAGGATAAGGGATATCCCTAGCACATTGTTACTTTATTCTAAATAAATGCCTTTCATTTAATAGATGTTCAAAAATGTCGAATGAGGAAAGTAAGCAAAGCATTATGAAAACTCTACAGAAGCCCTAGAGGGAAGTGATTAAGAACATGGCCTTGAGCCAAAATCTGAGCACCATCACTTAGAGCTCGGTACCTCTGTGCCTTAGTGTCCTTATCAGGAAAGTAATGATATGATGCCTACTTTGTAAGGTTATTATAAGGATTTACAGTTAAATATGTGTATATAAATCACCTAAATTATGCCAGCCATATGGTAAGCACTCTGTATGTTTGCTATCTTTATTATCATCAGTATTATTACAGTAAATATGCAGCTAATTAAAAAATTGACCAGAAGTATGGTATATATTAATAGATAAAGTACCAGATACTACAGTAGATATAAAACCAGAAGACTTCATCTTGGGGCTCTTTTGAGCTGCCATGTAATGTCCATGACCTTGGGCATGTTATTTAATGTTCTGCAACCTCAAGAGTACCTGTCCCTTGTTACATGGTTGTAGTGAGAGTCAAAGGAGATTAGTGTGAAAGTGCTTTATACACCATAATGGACAACAGACATACATGTTACCCATCAGGAAATAATACACGTGTATGAGTTTGTTTGGTTCATGTACCAATTCCTTTAGCCCTACAAATTCTGAGGATCAGATTGTCAAATTTATGCATTTTAAATACATGTTAGATAATCTCTGCAAAAAAAAAAAAAAAAACAACATGCTGCTGTAGATTTCAGGATAAGAGAAAAGCTTTCTCTTGTTTGAGAAGATACAGTGATGATGGGTAGACAGAGTCACTGAGTCTGAGGTCTTTTGGTGGAGGAAGGAAGAAAACAATTTTCTAGGGAACTGGAGCATGAAAAACCCACCAAATTTGAATGGCATGGCATATGTATGTAATGACTAAGAGGTGTGTACTCATAAAATCAGCTTCTCCTTTTTCTTAAACCCACTTCTCCATAACCAGGCTGCCTGCTGCTGCACCAGGAATTTACTGCTGTGAGCAACTATAAACATTGTGCTAATGGTAGCACTGCCTGAGAACAGTCATTTGAGAGTGCAGTGTGTGCAGTTTCAGGCCAGAGACAATATTTTCTGCTCTCTACACACCACAGGGCACACACTGTAATCTGATATAGGGTAAAGGTACTCTAATATATTATCATTAAAAGCAAACAATCAACTCCACAGATCAATGCCTCTTTTAAAACATGTTTTCTAATCTCTGTTTCCTCTCAGATGTATGGTTATTGTCCACCTGGACAGGCCCCAAAGTGACAGCCAGAAATCTGCCTCCACCACCCCTTCTGCTGTTCCTGCCATCGTATTTAATTGTGTTTGCTCAACTCGAAGCCAAACTCATATGCAGTATATTTAGATGGTTAAAATAGCACAGCACTGCGCTGTATTTACAGATTATTTTCAACACCACAGTTCTTGGGAATTAGTTTGGAATAAATAAGGTAAAGAGAAAAGAAGCAACATAAATTTGTTCCAGTGACAAAGAAAACAATATCAAAATGCCAATCTGGAGCTTCGCCATGAATGAGGGAAGGGAGAGCTCCTTTCGGTCCACTCTCCTGCAAATGCAATCATCATCTCATTCTCTAGTCTGGATTTATTTTAAAGTGGGTGAGAACAAAAGCAAAAAACTAATAGTAAGAAACTGTGAAAAGTACCTTTATTATTTCAAAAGATCAATGTACAATCACTGTAGTTAGATAGCATCAAAAGTAAAGGTGTAGAACTGATATATATGTTGATTTTCTGAAACTCTAGGGAGTCTTTATTTTTCACAATAGCAAACTTTCTAAATTGAAACACATATATCATTAGTATATATTCAGGATCTGTTTTCTGAGGTCTTGGCTGCTATACACTTCTTCAAATGCCTCAAAATAATCACTCATAATTAATTTACAAAGGCTTCGTTGGATACTGTTATCAGCTAACTCCACTTTAAAGTTTTCTACTTGCATTTTTCGTATCATTTAACAAACACAAACTGTCATCCAAATGTCAAAAGATTTATAAGTCTTGGAGTATAAAACAGACTTTGTTGCTGAAGAGGTTATGACTTGAACTGGATCAATTAACTAAAAATAAAGACCAGGTTTCTGTTATTTTAATCTGAGCCAAATTTACATAACAGTAATAACAATGGGGGTTTTATTTATTTAACTTTTATTTTAGGTTCAGGGATACATGTGCAGGTTTGTCATATAGATAAATTGCGTGTCACGGGAGTTTGGTGTACAGATTATTTCATCATGCAGGTAATAAGCATAGCGCCTGACAGGTAGCTTTTTGATCTCCCTCCTCCCACTCCCTGCCCTCAAGTAGCCTCAGAGTCTGTTGATCCCTTCTTTGTGTCTGTGTGTTCTCAGTGTTTAGTTCCCACTTACATGTGAGAACATGCAGTATTTGGTTTTCTGTTCCTGCATTAGTTTGCTTAGGATGATGGTCTCCAGCTCCATCCACATCCCTGCAAAAGACATGATCTTATTCTTTTTTATGGCTATGTAGTATTCTGTAGTGTATATACGTCACATTTTCTTTATGCAGTCTACCATTGATGAGCATTTAGGTTGATTCCATGTCTTTAACTATTGTGAATAGTGCTGCAGTGAAGATACATGTGCATATGTCTTTGTTGTAGAATAATTTCTATTCCTTTGGGTATAAACCCAGTAATGGGATTGCTGAATTGAATGGTAATTCTGTTTTAAGTTCTTTGAGAAAGTGCTACACTGCTTTCCACAAGGGCTGAACTAATTTACACACCCACCAGCAGTGTATAAGCATTCTCTTTTCTTCATAATCTTGCCAGCATGTTATTTTTTGACTTTTTATTAGTAGCCATTCTGACTGGTGTGAGATGCTATCTCATTGTGGCTTTGATTTGCATTTCTCTAATATTTAGTGATATTGAGCTTTTTTTCATATGCTTGTTGATCATGCGTATGTCTTCTTTGAAAAGTGTCTGTTTATGTCATTTGCCCACTTTTTAATGGGGTTGTTTGCTTTTTGCTTGTTGATTTGTTTAAGTTCCTTTTAGATGGTGGCTATTAGACTTTTGTCAGATGCATAGTTTGCAAGTATTTTCTCCCATTCTGTAGGTTTTCTGTTTACTCTGATGATAGTTTCTTTTGCCGTGCAGAAGCTCTTTTGTTTAATTAGATCCCATTTGTCAATTTTTGTTTTTGTTTCAATTGCTTTTGCATCTTCATCGTGAAATCTTTGCCAAGGCCTATGTCCTGGATGGTATTTCCTAGGTTATTTTCCAGGATTTTTGTAGTTTTAGGTTTTACATTTAAGTCTTTAATTCATCTTGAATTGATTTTTGTATATGGTGTAAGGAAGGAGTTCAGTTTCAATCTTTTGCATATGGCTTGCCTGTTATCTTAGCACCATTTATTGAATAGGGAATTCTTTACCCATTGCTTGTTTTTGTGAACTTTGAAGATCAGATGGTTGTAGCTCTGTGGCATTATTTCTAGGCTCACTATTCTGTTCCATTGGTCTATGGGTCTGTTTTTGTACCATACCATGCTGTTTTGGTTACAGTAGCCTTGTAGTATAACTTGAAGTCAGGTAACATGATACCTCCAGCTTTGTTCTTTTTGCTTAGGATTGCCTTTGCTATTCGTGCTCTTTTTTTGTTCCATATGAATTTTAAAATAACTAATTCTGTGAAGAATGTTATTGGTAGTTTGATAGGAATAGCATTGAATCTGTAAATTACTTTGGGCAGTATGGCCATTTTAACAATATTGATTATTCCTATCCATGAGCATGGAATGGAATTTGCTTTTTTTCATCTCTGATTTCTTTGAGCAGTACTTTGCAATTCTTGTTGTAGAGATGTTTCACCTCCCTGGTTAGCTGTATTACTAGGTATTTTATTCTTTTTTTTTATTTATTTATTTATTTTTTTTGAGATGGAGTCTTGCTCTGTGGCCCAGGCTGCAGTGCAGTGGCGGGATCTCGGCTCACTGCAAGCTCTGCCTCCTGGGCTCACGCCATTCTCCTGCCTCAGTCTCCTGAGTAGCTGGGACTACAGGTGCCCACCACCACGCCCGGCTAATTTCCATATTTTTAGTAATGACGGGGTTTCACCATGTTAGCCCGGATGGTCTCGATCTCTTGACCTCATGATCTGCCTGCCTCAGCCTCCCAAAGTGCTGGGATTACAGGCATGAGCCACCGTGCCCGGCCGATATTTTATTCTTTTTGTGGCTGTTACAACAGACATTTTAAACACACAGAGCTTAAATAACCTGACTTTCACCCAAATTTGGAAAATGAAGAGAATGAATATGCATATAGATACTTTTTTACTTCAGATTTTCCAGCAAATATTCTTATAATACCTACATGTCTATTAACCAAACATCACATAAGAATACCTACTCTGTGCTCATCTGTCAGGAGCTGACTTTTTCTCTGCATTCTTATTCTTCATTTGTTTATTAATTAATTTAACACACACTACTTAGAGCCTGCTGTGTGCCCAAGGGCTGTTCTAGGTACTGAAACCACCACCAGGATAAGGCAAATGAGGTGCTATTCTTATGGAGTTTACATTCTACCACAGAGGGTAAGATTAAAAGACAGTAAATAAACAGAAACAAGTATTTCAATTAGTGATAACTCAGGAAAACACAGTAGAGTAGAATGCTAGGGTAGCCTGGGGGGGGGGGGTCCCTTTAGATAGGTGAAAGAGAAAAGTCTCCTCAGGAAGTAACATTTGTCTCAGATGGGCAAGATGTCACCAGCCATGTGAAGAGCTGAGGGAACTGCAAGCACCAAGACCCTGAAGCGGGAAAGCATTTAGAGAATCCAAAGAACTTAAAGAAAGCATTCTATTTAGAGCATCATGAATCGGAAGGAGATATTTTGAGAAGAGGCCAGATAGTGAGTGAAGAACACATTTTTGCCAAGGTCTCAGGCAGCTGCTTCAAGATTTGTTCTGCCTTTGGAGTCAGCACAGAACCAGCCTGTGGAACAAAGGCCAGTATTGACTCAGATACAGACATTGTTGTGGCCCCACAGATCTCCTGTTTCATGTGTCTGAGCGGTCCCTCAAGTCTTTATCTCCTGGGTCTTTATTACCTGAGTGGTTCACTTGGCTTTTTGACCTTCCTTCTTGCTCATTTTCTGTTTGTCTTCCAGACCTGTGGGCCTGTTGCCTGGTTTCTGATCTGATACTTTTTCTGATCCTCACTATTGGTTTAGGCCTGGAGTCCACATAACCTGGACGTTCTGAGTGTTCGATCTTACAGCAACTTCCTACTAATCCTTAATGGACTTTACAGTTTCCTTACCTGACTAGACACCAAAACTGCTGCTATGTTACTACTTTTTTGAATATATACAGTGGTGCCTCTGTGTCCGTGGGTTCTGCATCCATGAATTCAGTCAACCTCAGATAGAAAATATTTGGGAAAAAAAAGTTCCACTGAGTTCCAAAAAGCAAAACTTGAATTTGTTGCATGCTGAGTATTACATTGAATCCACACAAATGCAGTGATGTGTGAGAATTGTATTAGGTATTGAAAGTAATCTAGAGATGATTTAAAGTACATGGGTGGATATGCATAGGTTATATGAAAATATGACACCATTTTATATCAGGGACTTGGCATCTGTGGGATTTAGTATCTGAGGGGGTCTTGGGATCAGTCCCTAATGGATACTGAGGGATGACTGTATTGTGTTATCAGCTTTCAAAAACACTTCCAAATACTTTAGCACTCTTGACCGTGTCAACAATCTCCATGAAGTAGCTTTACAATTATTATTTTATTTTAAAGATAAGGAAATCTAATGTCCAAGTAAGTGCCTGAGAACCCAGGAATCCTGCTTTCCAGTCTCCATCTTATTTAGGGGGTGAGGGAGGTCTAGTGTACTCTAGGCATATGGGGAGACTAATTCCACAGATGACCTGCTTATTATATGAACGTTGAAGACAAGGCACAAATGAATTTAAGGTGAATAGAAAAGATTCTTTCCCCTTCTCTTCAACTTTTTTCATACTTGTATATTTCAGTTCACTTTTCTTTGTAATATTATGTCCTCAGACAACATTCACAGCCCCATACATACACGAGAACATAGTATAGACTAATACAAATATATTACCAATAAAAGGAGCAAAAAGAGAAAAAGTGACTCATTTAATTGGTGAATTTGGAAGGAAAAAACTGAGCATATTCAGCTGAACTGCTCTGAATTCTTGCCTTTGGCTACACCTAACCCCAAACACCATAGTTGGTAGATGTTGGATAGCATATATAACTTTCATTTTAAAAGCTCAGAGTTCTATGGTCTAATTTTCAAGTATGTATCTTACAGATAACCATGTTGTCAACAATTAAATGTACTATTAAAAAAATCAGCATTTTCAGATAAGTTCCAACAAGAGAGACAAGAGGGTGTCATCGAGAAACTAACAATTTCCTTACCGGTTCAATATTAAACAAAACTCATAAATAACATTCTTAAAATAAATGAGTGAGTGATAGAAAATATTGAAAACCCTCAGGTGTCTTTAATCCTTCTAAGGTGGATCAATTAGGTTCATCATAGCTCGTGTGCGGTAGCTTTGCAGTAGAATGATTTTCATACCATTCTCGAAAAATCTAAGGTTCTTATTAAGATGAGATTCTAGCTGTTTCTATGAAAAATTCATGACCCTTTTCCAAGAGAACTGTTTTGACCTGTTATTTCTGGCTAAATTTGTACGAGTTCTTTTCTCCCACCCACTCCTGCACAGATCTCAAGAAAATACACTTTAATAGCTAGTGATCCAAAGTCCTTAAACAAAAACAAAAATATGCAATTCTGCATAAAACACAAATTCACTTAGAGGTGAATACTCTAAAAAGCAAATGTAGTAAGTTTTGAAGGATGTTTGTCCCTAGAGGACCATTTAGTGGATTGGAAGCAGCAATTCGTAACTGAAAATAAATTTAGTAAAATATAACACAGTTAATCTATATAAACTCAAAACTTTCCAAATAGGAAAATAATTACTTATCTTTCCTAGTTTGTTTCCAGACAGACATTTAATATTGTATAAACATCATGTCACTATAGATTCAACAGAGGACCTGGTCTCTCCTTCACCAACCCCTCCTCTCACCTCTCCAAATATCTTTGGGACAGTATAGGTGCACCCCTGGGGACTTGTGTACGAATCGGGTACCTCTGGACTGCTGCCAGCCAGGTGATAAGCTTGCTGGGGAAAGGCTCTGGCCTTGATCAGTAAGCTTCTGGGTTGTTGAACTTTGTCTATGATGGGTGGGTGAGCTTAATTCAGGGGTGAAATATTATAAATACCACTGCGACCTCAAATCTAAGCTATAGATTTTATTGGCAATAAAGCTGCCTCTATAACTTCCTTCTGAGAAATAATGCAACCTCTCTCTTAGGACATTTTCTTATATTCATCCAGATTTCTTAAGAATGATTTGACAATTCTACTATGTTATTGTCATTATTTTCTTTCAAAAAAAGTGATACTCAATATTTTTGCAAAAAGATATGGAAATACATTCTATGTCACAAAGATCATATAGACGATAAGCCTCAAACTTAGCTATAAGCACACAGACGACTCAAACAATAAAAGGAATATCATAAAATATATCTTATTTGAAAATGTATTATACTTGATTAAAAATCCAAATTTTTAAAGTTTACACCTTATAGTTTTTACTGAAACTTTAAGTATTTTTTAAAAACCATGTTAATTGATCCAAAACAAAATGTTCATACTTTTGTGCAAAATAAATTACATGTTGTTTCCTAGGCTGAAATCATATTATCATTTCATTGGATTATACTGGGGTGTGTGTGTGTGTGTGTTTGTGTATCTTTGTGTAAAATAATATGCTACTGTGGCTATATAAAGACAGTACCGACATAACTGGCTGAAAAGTGAAAAATTCAATCATGACAGTTTTACTTACATGTTTTCCTGATTAGACTAGTTGATTTGGCTTGGCATTTTATATGCATTCATTAAGTTGTTGTAAACAAAGGTGTAGTATTATAATGACATTCAAGTCAATAACTTTTGGTCTTTACAATAGTGAACTATTAAATATACAAAGTCAAAAATATTTAAAATTCAGACTAAAATCCACTAATTTCATCTCTGAAACAAATGTTACTGCCTTTTACAAATTTTTACTATAGAGAACGGTATTTAGAGAGTACACTCCTATAATTAGCCATATTTTTAAAAGATGGGAGGCTGGAGAGGAAGAAAATAAAAGAGATTCCCCTGCTGATAAAATGTTTTCACTTTTCCCAAAAGTATGCTAGTAAAATCTGTGTATGTATATACACACACACATACACACACACAACCTTGTCCCTCAAACAGACCCCCAAGGTCCCCAATTTTATTACCTGTTTTTGAGCAGCACACTGAAGGTCATCTTATCCAGTCTCAGATAATTTGGCAGCAACTTTGCCCAATTCCAGTTCCATTTTGTGATGGCTGACTGTTGATAAATGAGAAGACACTATTGTTAGTTATTAATCAGAGTTAATATGATCAGTAAATTAAAGCTCCAGCTGTGATAGACTAACTAAGAAGGAGGGGGGTCCAGAACAAGGACTTAGACAGATAACATCAATCATGTCCACAGAAGAAGGTTTTTATTCCAATAAGACAGCAATTAATTTATAAATCCATTTGGGGATGTAATCATTATTTATAAAAATATAAATCAATTTATTGAGTCTTTATTCTTCCAAGTGTTAATAGCATTTGCCCAACAAGTTTCTCTGAGAAGGAGACTATTTGAAAAGCAAAGCAAAATAATTGGCAACTTTTTCATACATCGTATCAATTTATAGTTTGATTTTCTTTTCAACAACCAAAAGTTTGATTAAAAAACAAACTTGGAAGTGCTAAGAATCAAATTATAAGATACAGCTTAATTAGAGTGTGATATTAATGTTACCTTTTTGGTTAAGAAAATGCTTTAAAGGGAAGATTATGAGGATCTGTAAGTGTAAATTATATAAGTGATTCTTTTTTCTCATTAATAGAAATTTTGCAACAGACTATTTGTGAAAAATTACTGTGAAAAATAATCTCATAATTCAGAACTCAATAAAATGTGCCATTTATTTAAATGAAGTAAGGAAAATTTAACAGCTATAGTAATTATTTATGGTTTGGAGCAATCTAATGCACAATACAGAAAAGCAGCCAATAAACTCAAACTTAGTATATTTAAAGTATTATAAATGCTTATGCTCCTTAAACTGAAATAGTTTTGAAAACAGGAGTCCAGACTGACGTTTAAAATCCAACAAGAGCTATCCCCTGTCACCTGCTGATTAATCGAGCACTACAATCCTGTCATAGAGCAGGAGAATTCCACCCTGGGTTGTCAGCATTTGAAGGTCTTACTCCACTACAGTATTGATGAGTGTAGACTAGAGCTGTAACAGGCATGGTAAAAATATTATCTGCATGCTGAATTAGGCCATTGTTTTAATTCTTATTTTCATCAGAGTTCTAGGTCAAGCAATCCTTCTCTTCTGCCCTGTTAGTTCAAATTGTCAGTCAAGAGGTTTCTGGGAAAAGCCACCAGAAGAATGAACAAAGCAAAAGTAACTTTAGATTTCAAATACTTTGGCAGAAAGATGATCTTTTCAGTGTAACTACTGAAACATGCAGCTTAGACAATGGCATAATCTGACATTAAAAAATGTGTGGTGTTTATCACATTGACTTTATTCCAGATAGACTGGCTTTAAGATCATTAACAAATTCGTTTTAAATTTGGGAATGTGTCTATGGTTATAAAAAGCAAATTTACCCCATACCACTTAAAGTAGGAGCTCAGTGCTCTATTTATAATTAATTTTAACTATTTTCTAATTTGCCTGATACATTCATAAAGGTTGCAAGGTATTTTGTGAGTGTGTGTATTAGGGGATGGGGGTGACAAGGGAGGAAAGGAATGTTACAAAATGCCTGGTTCTTCAGCCTTCTGTAGACACAGCCTAACCGATGTTCCCTCTGCCCATGGTAAACTGACCAGCCAAAAGTTAAGTTTTACAGACCAGACATATGAAACAGTTTGACAAATAGAAAAAAGGTAAAATAACTCTTAAAAGTCAATTTGTACAGACCATGTAAATAAGAACAAGTCCTTTTGCTTCCTAGCAAAAAAAGCTTATGAGTAAATACTCAAACACAAAGCAATTTTTTCTTACTTGGGTAAAGAAACCACACATTTAAATTAAATTTACCATTTAATTTCCACATACCTGATCTAGCATGTTTTCACTAAATGCCTTATACACATGGAAAGGGTTAAAGGCAGAAGGCTGATCTTCTATACTCCTCAAGGTCGTCTTTAAAGGTCGGATGGGTAATGGCTTTTCCTCTGAACTATTCATAGAAAACAGCTGTTCTTTTAAATATTCCTTTAAAGAAAAGAAATTACAAGTTGTGACGGTGAGAAGCAGACATTCTCTGTAAAAATAAACTGATCAATATCCAAATTTATCCTTTCAGCACATTTGCTAGATTACAGTGTATTACTTGCCTCAGGGAAGAATACATTTTCAGAAGATACATAGTAGAGTACCAATCAGCATTGCAATAAACCCATCAAAAATAGGTTTACCTAATATTTAGTATAGATTAGGAAACCATTTACCAAACTCTTATATAATGAATATATGTTTGATACATCAGGACCTTTTTAACAGGCATTGTCTTGTCACTGGTTCACATATTAACATGTCTGGTTACCAAAACTTAACTCAGCTGCATGATTATTCACAGTATAAGATTGCTCATCCATTCATTAAGTGTAGTTGTTAACTACTCCTGGCTCAGCAGAGCACTGAGTACTCTGGTATTTTACTGCAAGCAGTCTCATTCAATGCAGAATTAATTATAATGCAAGCTCCTAAACTCTATTTCCATCCCATGGAGTGAAAAATATCAAGGTTCAAGGGAAGCTCAAAATATGTCATTATAAGCCCCCAACTGCCAGTGCAGGCCTGGGCAAAAAAAAGCCAATCTACAACATTATACCTCATTTTCCACCCATAAATAAGGTGAACAATCCTTATGTATTTTATGGAACACTTTCTGGAAGATGACAAATTAAAATGACTAAAAGTCCCCATCAACTAATAAATGCTTACTATTAATAAATAAGTCATCTAATAGATTTTAAAAAATATAAATGTTCTTGTGATGTTTCATGTGTCACAATGTAATTTTTTTCTTTGAAGTTAGGGTTAGGATGAAGTTCAGAATGTTAGAGCCAAAAAGGTATTCAGACATCATTTAGAAAACCTGTGCTACTCAAAGTCTGGGGCACCGGATCAGCTGAGTTAAGCCTCACCTGGGAGCTTGTTAGAAAAGCAGAATCTTGCACCCTATTGAATCGGAACCTGTCTGTTAATGAGCATTCCCAGCTGGGTGCAGTGGTTCACACCTGTAATCCCAGCACTTTGGGAGACCGAGGTGGGCAGATCACTTGAGGTTGCAAGTTCCAGACCAGCCTGGCCAACATGGTGAAACCCCATCTCTACTAAAAATACAAAAATTAGCTGAGTGTGGTGGCGGGCACCCATAATCCCAGCTACTCGGGAGGCTGAGGCAGGAGAATCACTTGAACCCGGGAAGTGGAGGTTACAGTAAGCTGAGATCGCACCACTGCACTCCAGCCTGGGCACAGAGAGGCTCCATCTCAAAAAAAAAAAAAAAAAAAGGAATTCCCAGGAGATCCATAGGCACAGGGAAACTCTAGCCCAATGCCACACTCAACGGTTGGCACTGAAAGGTCAGAGGACAATCCTGAGATCACACAGGGGTGAGAGGTACAGCTGTGGGGAGGAGCCACATTTCTGGTCTCAGTTCACTGTGCTTTTTTCTGTGCCTCTATAACTTTAGGAATGCCCACTGTGTTCATCGTGAGAGGCAAATTTTAGATTATAAAACCCTAAAAATCGAAAGAAACCACTGCTGAAGTTAACAATCATAGTCATTTTTGAATTTACTTGTTATAGAGCAGCAGTCCCCAGTCTTTTTGGCACCAGGGACCAGTTTCGTGGAAGACAATTTTTCCATGGACATGGACTGTGGGGAGGGGGAATATGATTTTAGGATGAAACTGTTCCACCTGAGATCATCAGGCATTCTCATAAGGAACACACAACATAAATCCCTCAAATGTGCAGTTCACAATAGGGTTCATGCTCCTATGAGAATCTAATGCTGCTGCTGATATGACCATAGGTGGAGCTCAGGTGGTAATGCTCACTATCCCGCCACTCACCTCCTGCTGTACAGCCCAATTTCTAACAGGCCACCGACTGGTAGAGGTCTGTGCCCCGGGGGTTGGGGACCCCTGTTGTAGAGCATATCTTTTTAGAAAGATTAACTCTTTAGTGTCTGATAGAGGGTCACACATGGACTCTTACTAAATATTGTTAATGATAAAGCCATCAGAAAATAATTGTATGCCTAGATTTAGATTATTGAACAGAAACAAAACTTTTCTCCATTATGATTTATGCAAATAAAATTTTTAAAAGGAATACTTTTTTATTGACAAAAAAGCTTTGTTTTGACTAATAACAATCTATCTTAACTGATTTCGCCTTATGTAACTACATTTTGACTGTTTCCACTATTCAAAAAAGAGAAACTGTTCTGTTGCAAATTGTGAAGAAAATGGAATTTTCTCCTTTGTTGATCTTTCTAGGTACTGCACTGACAGTCATCACTAACCCTTCTTAACCTCAGATTCTTTAACTGTGACATTGCTTTAATCAGATTTACCACTAATTGGGCCATATCTTTAGAAGATTTCCATTCTTTCTTGAACACCTTCCCTGTGCATTACATCGAAGCTTATTCCTCTATTCATCATTTCTCCATTTCTCTTCACTGAAGAGCTCTGTCAGTCTGATGACCTCAACTACCACACTCATACATAGACCAAATCTATATGCGTGTCTGCTCTCATTTGTGCCCATGTGTATGGTAGATGCACCTGACAGTGATTACTTGATCATACCCTGAGAATGACCCGGTATGGCAGATGCACTTGAATGTGTTTTCAGAGTTCTAAGCTAAGGAATCTGGGAGTGGCCAACCTGAGATCCATTCCTTATCTATGAGGAACCTCTAAGCCCCTGGCCCATCCCACAGTACTGGAGCCATACAGGGGATTGAGGCCCTTTGTTTCGGGTTAAATGAAGGTTGTCAGGTGGAGGTTGTTAGGTAAAGGGTGTTAAATGAAAATGCTGTATAAACTGCATGCCTCCTGCAAGTGGTTGTGGTTTTCCTGCCCAGCCCACTACCACTGGACTCTCTTCCCTGTATGTAAGTTCCCAGTAAAACCCCATGTCTTGTGGGCCAGCTCTGGGTCTCTTCAGCCTCTTGAACCTGGCGCCAACCCCATGGGAGTTGATAGGGGTGTGGCACAACATCATGATCAGGGCCTTAACTATAATGAGACATTTTTGCTTGGACCTCTTATCTTTATCTCAAAGACAAAGCATCTTTAACCCCATTTTCCCTGATAACTTGTCTCTATGAATGGCACACCCATTCTTCCCCTCAGCTAGGCCTGTACCCATAAATGCTTCACTGTTTACATTACATTCTTGAAAATATTTAACAGCACATCTGAAGGTGCTAAAGACTCATAACACTACTCAAGAAATGAACAAACATCACAATGCAATGTCACTTACAGCATAGCAACACCTCACAGTGGAAAAGCCGTCATAAGTACTGTACTAGTCACCTAGTCATGCTTGTGTTGTTTGGGCTTATTGCCTGTGTTTTTCTAATAGTTACAAGGCAAAGGTACCTTTCTTTGCTTCTAGCCTCACCTAACATTATGCCTCTTACCTTGCAGTGCCATGCCTCATTCAGCCCAGTAAACCACCAAATACTTAGCTCTATATCCCATCTGATAGACATTACTATAACAGTAAATATACTCAGTAGTAACAAGAGAAATCATAACACTGAGCAAAATGTGGTGGTATCCCAGTGTAATCTCATGGTATCCTGTTCAGAATCACTATCTCAGAGTTATATGAGCTCTGTGAGGGAAGTACAGCCTTTGGCTTTCCAAAGTATAACCAGATAACTGATGGCCAATAAATAGCCAATCCAATTTTGGGTGATATTGCTTATTGGTGATTATTGAGCTTTTTAATATTATGCACCTTTTAAAAATAGGACAATTCTATCAGTTTGGCAATTCAGAACAGCTTTACCATCCTCAGAGCTATTGTAACACTGCTTAACTAAGGATATGGGGGTAACCACACTGCAACATCTGTTCCTCAGTAGTCGCCACAATTACTTTGGCCAATCTGAATGGCCAGGTGCACATACCAACGAGGAGCATCCCTTTGCAATAGAGGTCTTTCAGTTTGCCAAGGTGAGGGGTTCCTGTGTTTCCCAGATAGAAACCCTAAGCAAGCTATGAGGATCACTGACAAGAGTAAATAGGTTGTGTTACTTTGTTACAATTACAAACTGAGCTCTGGTGCCTTAAGGACAGGGTCATATCTCGTAGCTAAAAATTTCTTACATCCTTCTCAGGCCATCATGGAATACATTGTTATGTCACCTGTTTATCGACTGTTTGATCTATGAAATCCAGGAAACAAGATTTACTTGAAGTAACTTTCACATAGCTAATGGTGGGCAAAACATTTATATAATCAAGTTGTAAAATGCTGTTGTCAAATTTAATTTATTCCTTGAAAATGTATGGTTATAAGGCCTATATTATTGAGATAAAACTAAAACACTATATATTCACATTATACAATTTTTACTATTCCAAAAATTACATTCATGTATTTGCAAATATAAACACAATTAGATGCCACAATCTAATTCAGACACATATGATCAAATTCAAAACCTGATTAAGTTAGATAACTTTGTTTCAAGTAAATAGCTGAGATAACGTGCTATTTACATTTTCAATAAAACAGCCAAAAACATGCAAGGTCAGAGGCAATGGGATAGAAAGGCATAACATTGGTTCAACCAGTGTCTGTGTATTAATGAATTTTCCTAGGTTAATCTGGTTGCTCCCGAATATGGTTCAATACTCTTCTTTAAGTTTTTTCATTAAATAAGACATCTCCAACCTCACCAACACAAGCATGATGTCTGCAAGAAAAGAGCTAAGTCTCTTCTGAAAATTCATCGTACAAATACCAGATTTTACCATCAGCTTAACTGTCACAAACACACAATTCCCAAACTACACCTCTAGTCTCTACAATTCAGAACTGAACTGAGTTTATGAGCCATGTTATTGTTTAAACCATATAAATAAAATCTACATTGTTTCCGTGAAGCTTTTTCTGTACAAATGCAGAACAGCCGGGGCTGAATAGATTCTATTAATAATGCAATATTGAGTTTGGTATTGACTTTAAGAAGTATTATCACCTCCTTGACTAACCCTTAGCTGCCAGCAGACGCTGCCTCAGGCCAGTACACACCTAATTGCTCGGTAAAAAGGCTGTTTCCCTACCTCATTGAGCTGCATGATGTGATAAATTTGCCTCAGGTACTCGCTGCCACCTGGTTTGTGGCAGAGATCCAGGACCATCGTGTTTATTTTCTGCTCAGTCAGTTCAAGAGCAATATCTCCTTCTCGTAAGGCCGTGCTTTTCTCTATTGTCATAAATGCACTAAATACAAAGAAAGCATATACATATCAGTAGTGAAGAATCGTAAAGATGGAGAGTAATCACGGAGATGGAGTGTGGAGAGTTGATGTAAATCTCAAATTCAAAGCATCCATAAAGACTACGCTGAAATAGGTAAGCCTTCCCAAACCACTGCCGCTCACATAAACAGCACCTTAGAATTAAGCACCTGAAAGCATTTTCAAAAATTGAATCGTTTCTTCTAAAACATGTCTTTACTGCATTTATACTCCTATCTATAAAACATTTTCCCATTACTGCAATTGTTGAAATTGCTATAATCATGAGATGAAAACAAAACATTTCTTTTTAAGAACATGTAAGAAATAATTTGTATTTTCTCTTTGTGGATAAAAAGTATCTTTGATGCCTGAAATAGCTTTGGTATTTTGTCTTTTGTAGATTCCTCTTTACACCTGTTGTAGAACACATTGAAGACTAATTGAAGTGTCGAAAGGGGGAGCCTATTATGCTAAATATAGGCTGGGTGCTTCATGGCAGTATGCTTACCACTGGGTATTTTAAATTGGCCTTTGACACTTGTTGCCTTTTAAAAATATGTGCCCCACTCCTGTTTCTTTCTGTAACAGATACTTAGCAAAAGTCACTATCTTGATTATTCTTCCAGAAAAAGAGTCTACTATCACCACACCAGGAATGTGCAAGATAGATATAGTTCTAAAACATTTCTTTTAGAAGGATCTATATACATATTGCTGATTTTGAGCATTATTTACATGGTAATAGTGGATGACAAAAAGAATTTAAACATTTCAAACTATACCAGTGCAAAAAATTATGATATTCAATGTATACATATATTCCACACTAATTTTCTTGTTATAATTGTTATTGGGATCATGCTACAATTTGCAATGTAAGTATTCTTAAAACTCATGGTTTTCCACTGTTCCCAAGACTAAATAAAATTTACTGTGGTGTAATCAGCTGTATACTGCAGTTCATTACTGAGATTTTGCCATGATTATAAAATTAGTTCTGCTAAGAGTCAATGCCGCTGACCTGAAGACTGAACCAAATGACACCCAGCTGCTGGACATTAACTTTGATATTGCTTCCACATGTATCTTCAAAACATCCTTCTCAGAAAAGGGAGGAACTTTAAGATCATATAGCCTTGCTAAAAAATAAAGAAAATCCTACTTTGACTTAGAGATATTCATTAGCTAAAGTAAATTGCTTGTTTTTTTTAAAGACCTTTTTACAATAAAATAAGTTTGCAGGTATCTTTTTGAAGCTGCATACAGGTTGCAAAAAAAAATTCTTGTCAGGTTTTGTAGAGGCTGACATTGAAAAAGTTGAGGCCCTCTGACAAAGGAGTATCTCAGTGTCAGCTCCTGAATTGTATCCTTTCCTGTCCATCACTGTGCAGGTGAAGCAAATGATTGGATTCAGTCAATGCTATGATTAATGAGTTCCTCTCCGGATTTGGGACTGCCTATCAATCATGTCATTAGGGAGAATGTGCCCTGAAAGAGGCAGACCTTAGCCAAGGAATAACTGCATTAATCTTAATCTGTATATGCACCCAGCCAGCCAAGTCAGGGTCACCATGATGAAAAACAATAATCTTCAACTCGACAAATTACTTTGCAAAGACAGACATTTCTTTACTTTTTGTGCTGTGTGTTCTCCAGAATCTAAGTTGACTGTTTACAGCTTGAGTGTTACTACAAAGTGAAGGTTATTTTAATGAATAGTAATGCTTTCAGGCAGTATGCAAGACAGGCAACACTTACAGCTGCCACCTTTTCCACTGCAGTTATTTTCACCATTTCCATAAAATCAGTTAAATCTGGATGCAAGTGAAAGGAATCTAGCTAAATGGTATCATGTAGTTTCAGATAATCTTCATAAGTAATTAAGATTTAATTGATCTTAACAGAAGAACCATTTTAGTTTAAATGCTTACATACTCATATTTTTTTTGAAATTATGGTAGAACCAAGGCAACCCTCTACCTAATACAGACATCATGTTTTGAAATACATTTTTCCTCACAGTGTATATCTATGAGTAAAATGACCACTGATTAGTGAGAAATACTTAGAGTGGAAGTGCACTTGTATAACAGATAATCAATTTGAAATCCAAGTATAACAGATAATCAATTTGAAATCAAAGTCAAGAAGAAACACTCTTTTTTTTTTTTTTTGAGACAGAGTTTCACTCTTGTTGCCCAGGCTGGAGTGCAATGGTGCAATCTCGGCTCACTGCAACCTCCGCCTCCCGGGTTCAAGCGACTCTCCTGTCTCAGCCTCCCTCAGCTGGGATTACAGGTGCCTACCACCACACCCAGCTAATTTTTTTTTGTATTTTTTGTAGAGAGGGGGTTTCATAATATTGGTCAGGCTGATCTCGAACTCCTGACCTCAGGTGATCCGCCTGCCTTAGCCTCCCAAAATGTGGGGATTACAGGTGTGAGCCACCGTGCCCAGCCAAGAAACATTCTTATAGTGCCCAAACTCTGTAAGAGATTGTTATCTAAAGTGAGTTAAGTCAAATTTAACTTTTTCAAATAAACGCCATAAATAACTTTTAAAAAGTATGCCAAAAATAACTTTAAAACTGCACTTTGTATATTGATATCATTTCAGAAATTGAGAAAGATGTAGCATTGTGCTAATTATATAATTACTCAGAAACTTTGAGGGCTGTACTGCATTTTTTAAGTCAGCAATTCTTCATTTTTCATGCATGTTGTATGAGAGGTAAATACTCTTTTGGCTCATTGTTCATCAGCCAAATATTAGCTAGACAACTCCCCCTATAGGAGATACCAGATGTGTTGGGGCTGTTTATAAAACTTAAATTGAAATCAGCTTTTAAGGAAAAAATTTAGCTTATAGATTCTTGTATGTACCCCTAGGTATATTACCTAGACATTGCTTTAAATGAATCTTATTTGATATAGGGGCTACTAAATGAGCAGTATCATAAATTTAACTTTGTCACTGTAATCAGATATACTATTTTTACTCTTGTTTTTCCGCTCCCCTTTATAACCACTGCCATGGATAATGACATCAGGCCTTAATTTTTTAGTCATTGGATTAAAGCCTGTGAATTAGTATTGAATGCAAATAGAAAGATTAAGATGGTCACTGCCAATGTTACTAAGCATTTGCCTGAATGCTATTGTTATTCCTACCCATGGGACACTCCAGGAGTACATTTCTAGAGGTCAGTATGATGAGACCAGGAAAATCATGATTACCTACTTTTCCCCATTTGGATTAATATAAAGTCTTATAGATTAACATAGACAAGTAAACATTATTAGTTACCTTAATACTAACCAGTGAATGCAAATATTTTAATAGAGTTTATACATAATAAATGCCTATCAGTTCCAAGCTTGATGCTAAGAACTCCATGAATGTTATTTAATTTTTCAAAACAATTCTGTCAGTGTGGTATCATCATTGAAACTGAGGCTTTGAGAGATTCAATAACTTGCACAAGACCCATTTACAAGGGATTTGTACTTGCCCATCTGACTCCAAAGCCTGATCTCTTTATCACTACCATGTACTAGTAAGAGTAACCATATTTCAAGTGACTTTTAGTCATTTTGGGCAGAAAGTTATACTAGTATCTGCTAGCAACATGAATATATTTTTAAAGAATGAGGGACAGCATGTGTCGGTGTTTTTAAAATGGTCTGACAGTGATCTGTAGACCATGTAAGCTAGAATTCCTTTATCAATACCATGCAATTCTATACCTGAAGACTAATTTAAAGACAGGAGGACTCTATGTACATATTTCAATTCATCAGGGACCCTTAAAAATCCTTGCAGTACCACAAATCACTTAGCTCTTAGTGACAAACCCATGAGAAGGCTGACATTTTCATGCAGAAACAGCTGGGTGTGTTTATAGCTGGAGTGTGATATGCCCTAGTTGCCCTCTGGGATTCTTACATTACCAGATGAAAAATGTGTACCTTTTTGACAATCAGGTACACAGAAAGCAATAAAAAGCCTTTTATATCCATTAATTCCTTCTTAATTTAATCTCCATGCCCAATCCATTTACAAAATGCTCCAGGCTATCCACTAGATACCTGTTTGCACACTGAAAAGGGGTGAAACTAAATTCTCCTGGGTTTAACTACCACCCTTTTAATCAGAAACCTTAAGATGGTGACTAAACAAGTATAATGTTCCAGTGTGTCAATGGGGTTCACATTTTAAGAAGACAAGAAATGTGCAACAATCCAATTTTTAATGGGATACTTATCTTTTTTATATTCATCAAAGCTGCCATGAATTTAGCAAAATACTACTGCTGCCCATCTGACAATATATTGTCGTTTATTAGTGATTTTGTTATTGTGAAAGCATTTGATGAAATCCAATAAGAGAAAAACATCACTTTACCATTCAGTGCTCAGTTTCCTTGCTTTCAACAATTGACGTTCAATCCAGTTGGGTTTCTGCTGCTCAATGCTCTGTATGACCTTTTGGATCATTTGATTAGGGATACTTGTCTGGTCTCCCATGATGCTTTCCAAACACATACAAATTAAACCCAGTTTTTCTTTACTCCATCTGTCAAGGGAGGCACCTGTTAAAAGTTCCGCAGTGTTTCCGTCCTCAAATATCCGACATATAATTACAATCAAGTTCCAGACAAGCAGGCCAGCTTTCTTCAATTCAACAAAGTTTTTTGACATTTTTCTCTCAGACAGAAAAAAGAAGTATTTAATTGGGGGAGGCAAACATGCAATCACCGTAGGTAACTTGCTGATTACAATAGATACTGCCTGAGCAGCAAGCCTTGTGAAGCCTGGGGAAGAAAAGAAAAGGTATGATTAATATTAGCATTTGCGTTCAATCATTGCATGGTTTTGTGTTGTATAAGGATGTCTAATTTTTGCGGAGAAAATTGGCAAGAAGATCAAGTGCTTGACATATTCCAACGGAACTCTAACCAGGGTCTCTCGCAGTACTACCTAAAATTCCCCCAAATCACAAATCTGGTTTTTTTTTTTCTCTCAGAAATGAAGATTAGAAAATTTAGACTCATAATTTATATTCTTTCAAAACTGCAGCTTTCCAGGACCCAGGTGGCCTCCTAATTAGCAAATGCAAAGGTCCCCAGCTGGGCAGCTTTGTAGGCTTTGATACTTCTGACTCTCCCTTAAGCCCTTCTCCTCCTCCCTTGGAATCCATGACAGAATCACTTCAGCTCTCCTCAGGACTGGTTTCTCTCCTTTCAGTTCTCAACCCAAATGTGACCTCCTCAGAGAGCCTTGCCTCACCATCTTATCTTATCTCATCTCTTCATCTCATCTCAGTCCATTTACACCCTTCCATCACAACCCCAAGACCCTCTCTTTTGGGGATCCCCATTTTGTTGCCTTTATTATAGCACTCCCCATCATCTAATAATTATGTCCTTTTCCTGCACACTGTCTGTCACCCTCTTCTAAACTATAAGCTCTGAGAAGGCATTCCCGTATTCCTAGCACTTAGTACCTCTTATATAATAGTTGTCAACAAATATTGGTTGAGTGAATGAGTCAGTAAATTGGTTCCTGCTTACCTCTATCTCTCCTCTTTGCTTCTTTGTGTCCTATGCTATTTCCACTTTCTACTAACACCTCTTAGATGTAGGTTTTTGCTAAGCAGTCCTTAGCCTTTTGGCTGGTGATTCCACATGTTCTTCCTTGTTGGTGCTATTTCACATTTATGATCTTATTTAATGCAACAGCCTTAGGAGATTATTCAAATATGTGTTGGACCTAGTTTTTACAAACTTTTTCTAAAGACTATTCCAATTAATTTTTAAATGATTCTTAAGTTGTCATGGATTGCAGAGGAGTCACTAGATTAGACATATTTTCCAAGAAAAATGTATTAATTCTTCTTCTCTGTATCAGGGTTTCTCAACTTCAGCACTACTGCCATTTTGAGTTGGATGATCCTTTGTTGTTGAGGAGCTCTTCTATGTTCTGTAGGGTGTTTAGCCGCATCTCTGGCCTCCACCCACTAGATGTCAGTAGCATTCCCCTCAGTGGTGACAACCAAAAATGTCTTCAAGCATTGCCAAATGTCCCCTGGGAACAAAACTGTGTCTGGTTGAGAACCACTCTTCTATATGATTCCAGAATCTTAAGTCTTGGCCTTTCTCCAGAGCTGTAGTCCTATAACTCCAGCTTTCTGTTAAGCATTCCACTTCTGTGTCCTTATCACTGTCAACTCAATATAACTAAAACCATTGTCTTCCAAACTAGCTTGGCCCTTCTCTCTCCCTCCCACCCTTTCTTCCTTTCTTCCTTCATTCCTTCCTTCCTCTCTCCCTCCCTCCCCTCCTTCCTTCCCTCCTCCCTCCCATTCTTCCTTCCTGTTAAATGTTCCTTCATACCTAATCAGTGATCAGCATTGATATATAGTTCTACCCCTTTATCTCTGACATCCAGTTTCTCATTGCTGGGGCCAACTGAAGGTTGCTGACCTACTTCAAGCCCTTCTTCACAAATGGTACCTTGACTATGGAAGTATTCTTCTAAATCATCTCCCTTCTCCAGGCTAGGTCCAGCCCTTCTCCTGTACTGTAAAACTGAATTCAGCCCTATGAACTTTATTATCCAATTTCTATGCTGTGATAATTTTAGCTACTTACTGCTGTTATAAGATCAGTCTCTTCAGCCTTGCTGTCAAAACACTCCACAGTCTAGCCTCAGCCTGTTTCTATGATCCTTCTCTTTAAGACCTTTAACATGCTTTATCCTCTTTGCTTTTAGACTTCTGAGTATATCATTACTCTCAATGGAATGCCCTCTGTCTTCATGGTTCACAAATAATCTTCAACTCTTAGTTCAAAATCCTCTCCTCTCTTGTGAATTTATTTGAATATATTATATATATGACCATTTTGGTAATTAGGTCCATAATTGGCTATGTTGTGTTATTTTTGTATTATCATCTATTATTATTTATATTATGTTATTTATATATTCATGAGTTGTCTTTACAGCTAGCCTATAAACTCCAGAGCACGGGAAACAAAGCTCTTAGCTCCTTGATTATCCCACAAAGCCAGACGGTGTTTTAATCCACTATGTATATAATGGAATTTGAACATTAAAACTGAATGAGAAGCCAAAAGAAATTAGCTTTGAGTTCTTTGGTAAAACATTCTTTACTGTTTTTGCTGAACAAAAATATCAGAACAATGTGAACATTTTCTGAAGATATATATAACATTTAAAAAGTCACTCCTCTGTTCCAAAAAAGTACAAAGCTCTTGGAAAATATGTTTAATCTAGTGACTCCTCTGCAATCCATGACAACTTAAGAATCATTTTAAAAATTAATTGGAGCAGTCTTTATAAGTTTGTAAAAACTAGGTCCAACACATATTTGAATAATCTCCTAAGGCTGTTGCATTAAATAAGATCATAAATATGAAAGCACCTAGCTCAGCACCTGATAAAAATAGTTGCTCAATAAATGTTTTCTTTTTATTCAAATTAATGTGTTTAGGTGAGGCTTAAAATATAGACAAAGCAAATCTTCCTTAGTGTTCTTAAATTATTTGAAATGTCTCATTGTTCTTTTTGTGTTTGTATCTCATAGTACCTATTCTGCTTTCAGGTCTTTGACTTGAAAGATTGTATCTTATATTCCCTCTGTCTTAAAGAGGGTTTGACTACAGATACTGAGCAAATATTTGACAAGCTAAGTAGATATTAGGTAAAGATTACCAATTTTCTTCTTCACACCTACACTCTACTGATTCTTTATAAACTCTGAGGACTATGGGCACTCAAATCCCCAGCTATTTCATTAACGCTTAAGGCAAATTTCAATCAGAACCTTTAGGCTGATGACAAATTAATAAATCCATTCTACCAATCTCAAGGGCTCTGAGTCTATGATGATGTCAACAACATACCAGGGAAGGATCTTTTAAGACTGCTACACACTCATCTTTCTGTCTTTATTTAGATAAGTTTAATTCTGTCTAAGCTGTATATATGTAATATATTGTGTCATCCAATTTTAGAGCTGATAAAGTATGAAGAAAATCTATGTCTTAGGATGAAGGCAATATACGTATATTGGTGTATTTGTCATTTCTTCTTTTCTGTAATGTACTACTGTAATCATATATTTGTGGTTGATAGAACATGCAAAAAGGAAATTTACAATAAAGGAGGTAAAGAAAATGTCAAAATTAATTTTTAAAATTTTATTTATTAATGGTAAAAAAGATCAGTAACAATTTATTGAATGAGGATAATGCAATTTTTTATTATTTTTTAAATCTGAGCTTAACACTTCACAATACAAAGGTCAAGTTCTAAGTTCAGTTTGTTTCAAGATCAGGTTTTCATGGCTGTCATAGGTGAAAAAGCCACTACACAAACACATATAGATCAACATGAAACCAGTATATCCTTAGCTGTGCCCACAAAATCATGGCATTTATTTTTCAGTGTTAACTACCAAATAGGTGAAGGCTGTTGTTGAAATTTGACTAATATCCATCATCTGTGATGTAAATATGTTGTTCTTGCAAATGAATGGAAAAATATTTTATTTTTATATTTTTAAGAAAAGCATTCAAGAGTCACTGAAACTCTCCAATATTTTACATCATGTTAGAAAATCCCATTTCTAAATTCTTAAGTGAGAAGATATGATACTTTTGTAGGTAACACTGGTTCTTATGAAACAAATAGGCCTGGTTTTTATACACTATACTAATGACTTCTTATAGCACTTCGTGCATTTCTGTCATCAATTTCTTTCTCAGCATACTGTTTCTGCATGTGACCAATGGCATGGACACATTTTCCTAAATGCTGCTTGCTATTTCTGTTTCCTCTCTCTAGAATTCATTGATTCCATTAAGACAATTACTCCAAAAGTTTTTCCATAAAGGATTATTTTCATTAAAAAAGTAATTTACTGTTGAGAAAATATCTTCTCAGGTATATCTTTCATTTAATTTTGTCAAAGAAACAAAACAACACAACTAGTTCTTTGTGTATTTGTTCTTTGAAACATAATGAAACAAATATCTAAAAGCAGAGCTATGTCAGAGCCATCCTAACTTCCATCCAACTCTCCAGTAAATACACTGTAATCTTTATTGTAATATTTATTTCTTTAAATCTTTAGTGTTTTTTAATGTCACAGTATTTGCTGATAAAGAAATAAAGAAATGCATTTTAGTTTGTCACCTTAGTGTTTTCCATGTTCTGTCATTTTTACTGTGTCAAGAAGGACAAAAATTCCCTAAGGTAATGACTATTTGTCTTTTAGTAAGTTAGATTTTTTAAAAGACCGTTAAACATTTACAATTGGTTAGATAAATTTTGTAAGAACCATGATTATATATCACTAAATTAAAACATTGTTGAAAAAAATTACAGAAGTTTATCTTTAGGTTTTGGATACTTAGTGTAGAAATCTTTTGTTTATCAAGATGACTCCAAACTAGCTAATATCTCAAGGCTCAATACTGGCTTAGGAGGGATTCACATCTAACAAAATACATGGGAAGCCACATTTCAAATACTTTCCCCACAATTCTTTTTTTTTTTTTTTTTGCCAAAGGTGATCAAATCATCATTGTTTTATAATATGGCTGTGAAGAGCTCATATTAAGAACAGAAACAAGTGGGAGCTTTTTCACTTTGTCACTGTTTGCTCTTGATTGCATTCCCAGCACTAGTTTTAAACTGTGGTTGACTTATTGGCTTATAGGATTATGTTAAAGTCACTTGTATGTATTATGAGGATTAATTTTGTTACAACCAGAGTCTGTAATACAAAAGACAACTCTAATTCATTACCGTGTGCTGAAAGCTAAAGAAGGAATAAGGTCACCCTGCCCATGGCCTCTCCCCAAGAGCATGGCACCCCTGCTCTTCCCTCAAGCTTCCTCACATACTGTCCTCAACACACACTGGCTCACTCACAGACCAAGAAAGGTCTCCAGTGACAATCCCATGTGAGATTTTAGTGAAGTTTAATTTCTTTCTCTCTTCTCATACACCAAAAAATTGTACATCTCTTATTTGTACCCATTTTGAAACAGTTATACTAGTCTCCTGGCACCAAGAGGAGATACTGTACTTAGGTTTATCTCTGATCTGAAACACAGTGCCTGGTATATAGTAGTCTCTCACTTAGTAAATTTCTACTGAATGAATAATGAAATTAATAAATGACTTAATGTCCAGCATGTACACATTCTGTATCTTATATTCTGTAGTGAAAATAAAATTTAAGAAGTGCCAATCTAAAAGTCCCTGTAGCATTTCAGAGGGCAGTAAAGAAGAACAATGGCATTCGCCTATTGTCATATCCTCTTAGAAGGCAAAAAATGGTTTATAAAGTCACTTTCTTCCATCACTTTCTTTTATATATTCATGGGATCTGACATTCCTTCATGGTTGTCTTTATGTTGTACTTTTACTCGGAATGAGCATTTTATGAAAAATGTTATTTAGTAAGGAAAACTTTAACAACTGGTATCTATAAGTAGACATTTTTTGAAATAAGAGGCTCTTTGCAATGGTATGGAGGGATTCCAAAGTGCTTAGAAAAAGAAAAATTGTTCATGAATAGAATGACTTGAAAGCCACAAGCAAAATAGTGCTACTCATATGGCATGATATGTTAACTGTAAATCATGCCTACTGAATTGCTCAAAACGTATCAAATATCCAAAAGCTAGAACAAAGGAGAGATGGCAACAACTCTTAGAAAAGAAAGAACTTAAGTAATGAAAAGGTGACATTTTCCAATTTCAATTAAATGGCTTTACTAGATTCAAAGGGAGTTTAATAGGGCTTGGACAGAATTAAAGCATTACTATGAAAGGTCACAGATAGATAATTGATTTGAGTTTGTAATATAAGGTCACATTATTTAGGATCTCCATGGAGAAGAATGAAAGAAAGGCTAGTCCCTTCAATTGACTTTAGTGAGTTCGGCTGGAGTATTTTATTGTTGAAAGTTTCCTTAGAGTTAGTGAAAATATTCCTCTTTAAGGATGAATATGAAAGAAAAAAGTTTTATTTTATATAATCAAAAGAAGATTCACGAATACAGGTACATAATATACATACAAAGGAATCTTGTGAAATTCTGGAAAAGCGGAAAGATCTAGATAGGGAGAAACTATTTAAGAAGAGAGGACTTGACTAATAAACGAATAATGTAGGTAACTGATGCTTCTTAAGTACACTTGGTGGATGCGCTGTTCTGAATAGGAACAATGCACTCAATTTAGAACCAGAATCACTGGAGGAAAAAATACCCTGTCAGAAAAATACATGTACCTACCAAACTGGGTGCTATTTTTGACCTAAAAGCTACATATGTAGGTATTTTAACAAGAGAAAAGAAGGTAATAATTAGTGTTTGCAGAGAAAAAACTTAAAGGAAAAAATAATTAAATGGAATATCAGAGCAATCTTCTCTAGAGTATGGATTTTAAGTTACTCAACAAATTTTAAGAAAATTAGTCAAAATCATGTCACCAATCTGTACTATTAGCCTGAACACAAAATATCACAGAAAATCCTGAACTGGCAATTAAATAAAAAAGATGACTATTTGAATAATTTTCCATTCTAGTTTCCTTGATCATGTGGTTCATAGTAAAAATAAAAATAAGGGTCCCAAATCTACTGAATGGAAGGAAGATTAATATAGCTCATCATTCTTATAACTTTTAGAATTTTACTTGATTGCATATCCTAGAAAATTGCTTCTTCAGGTGTATTTTCTTAAAGAGAAACAAGTGTACTTACTTTTGCATGATTCTTTCCTGTTAGTTTCTTTTGGACTATAATTCCATTCTTTTGGCATGCTCTCAAGCAAACAATCAGGAACAATGTGCTTGTTTAGGTTTGTCTCACAGTTTCTCCTAGAACTCATCACAGATACTATCTGCTGTACAATGTCCTTGACCGCATCGGTCAGTGCCAGTCTCAAGCATCGGATGACCTCCAGCTCGTACTCCACGCACGTTGAGACTTTAAAATCAGATGGCATATTATGGTTAGCAGAACCTAGCAAATCAGTTGTGCCTTGCTCAACTAGAATTCAGTTTTGTAATAATCTAGTTTAAAGCTATAGGAAAGGAGAGCTGCTTTTAACCAAGAAATCATATGATTGATAACCACCCCATAAAACATTTTTTTAAAAAGATTCTTCTTTGTAATGAAAGGAATGGCAATTAAGATAACAGTACATAATATTTACTGGTAGTTTTGGACTCTTCTGGTGAGAACATAAATTGTATGACCTTCTTAGATGACAACTTGGCAATAATGTCAAAGCTTCAACATTTTACTTACCAGTTGACTCACATATTCCTTTCTGTAGGGCTTTTCCTAAGAAATTAATTATAAATATGCAAAGGATATAAGAAAAAATTAAAATCAATCAAAATGTCCAATAATAGGTGATTTGTTTAATTAGCTCTGGTATTTCTGTCTATATAATAAAGCCATATATTGTGTAGTAAAAATAAAAGTAGGTTAGAAAAGAGTATGATATCCTATTTTTATTAAAAATATGTATCTCCACACATATATAAAATAATTAAAAGATGTACTCTATAATGTTAATGGTGATTATCAATGACAGATGGAATTTCAGTTATATTTTTTCCTTCCTTTTTTCTTCTTTCCTTCTTTCCTTTCTTCCTTCTTTCTTTACAAATGGTCAATCAATTCAGTGTTAGAATCTTACCAAGAGTTTCCTTATCAGCAAAATGTTAGAGCCGGTCCCTAGATTGCCAAGACACATAGCATAGGAAGAATAGAGTAATAGCCCTAAAACCCAGCTGCTAAAAACCCAAAATATTAATTCTTCATTATCAGCATAAATGAGAGAAGCAAGGGAAAGGATTATTTCAAATGATAATAATTTTTATTAATGATTTTTATTATTGTAGTTTATTTCCATTTTTCATATTAAATTAACAAATGAAAACAAAACTTAGAATCATATAACTTAAAGAATACCTGCATCATTATCTAATTAATTTTCAAGTGTTTCAGATCACCATTAAAAATATACACACTTTAGGAGGGGCTTTGGTGTCCTCATTTATAAAATGGTGAGGGGAGAGGGCGACAAGGGCTGGACAAGATGATATTTATGGTCTTTGTTAGTTTTCACCTTCCACGACTCTATTTAAGACTCCTAAGAAGAAAATAACAAATACTTCACAGCTGAGCACACACAAAGTTGAAAAGAACTGTGACTCTACTTCCTTTTACAACACAGTAATCAGGAGGCCTTAGAAAGGGGCTGAATGAGGGTTCTAAATTGAGAATGTGCTTTAGGCTATGAGCAGCAATCCTAAGAATGATTTAAACCAGTTTTTGTATGTTCACTAAGCTACTAATTGCTTACCAATTTTTATCAGTATAATCTTTTATATTTTGGTAATAACAGATGTGGCGAGATTTCCAAAAAGAAACTTCATTACTTTTATGTTAAAATTTCTATAATTTAGAAGAATCAGAACAAAGGTAATTTAGTGGGAGATTTTCAGGCTACTGTTAAGAAAGATGTTATATGCAATAAAGAATAACCTAGTGTGGCTTTATAAAAGCAATGGAAATTACATCTGAATGTGTTTCTAAGTAAAAAGGTTTGGTTTAAATAATTATTCTATTAATATATTTACCAACCAGAAGTCATTGGAAATAAGGTCTCCAGATAAATTATAAGTAAATGGGGAGTCAAAAGTAACAAAACATCTTTGAAAATCTTCTGCAAATACATTAGCATACTTTCCTGCTTTAGAAAATTAGTTTCTTTGATGCTTCATAACTTTAGGTGTTAGAAATGTAAAAATTTAATCTAGACAAGCTCTGGTCTAATTTTCTCACTTTTTGAAGATAAGGACACTGATAAACCAAATAGGAAGTGATAGAACAGAGAGTAAGTAGTACGGTAACGATGTATTCTCTAGTTAGCCAGTTCAAGCAGTAGTATACACAGGACTAGACGGGATGGCTTGGAGCAATCCACAGTCTCTAAGTACATGCCATACCCAGCCACTCCTAATAAATGTAGCATCTAAGTTAGCACCCAAGCTTCTGACTCTCCCTTTTCTACTTTTACTGCTGTTATTTATTTATTTTTTTTATTTTTATTTTTTTTTTGAGATGGAGTCTAGCTCTGTCACCAGGCTGGAGTTCAGTGGCATGATCCTGGCTCACTGCAACCTCTGTGTCCCAGGTTCAAGCGATTCTCCTGCCTCAGCCTCCTGAGTAGCTGGGATTACAGGCATGCGCCACCACGCCTGGCTAATTTTTGTATTTTTAGTAGAGATGGGGTTTCACCTTGTTGGCAAGGATGGTCTCAATCTCCTGACCTTGTGATCCACCCACCTGGGCCTCCTAAAGTGCTGGGATTACAGGCATGAGCCACTGAGCCCGGCCTACCGCTGTATTTAAACAGTCCTCTATAAAAGTGCTGGGGCACTTTAACCTGCCCTATTCTTATCTGAGGCCAATCCTCCATCTTCTGTAATTGCTCTGCAATGCACTAGAATTAGAGAAAATTTTACATATATCTAGAATTGTCCATAGTCTATGTAGTAATATATGAATTCTCCAGTATCTCTGGCTTTAGATCCAAATTTCTTAAAATTTTAGAATTAGAAAGCCATTAACTTTAATGAAGGCATTGGCCTCCTTCAGGCATTCTTTAAAAATAGACAAGTGTGGAGAAGCACTTCCAGAATGATGCTGTGAAGACCTGGGAAAATCTGCACCTCCATTAAAGCTATCAGAACACTGGCAAAAATTGTGAAAATCAACTTTTGAGAACTCTGGAAATTAACCACAGGCTTGCAACAATCCAAGGAGAATTTATTCAAGAATATCAGCTGAATCTTGGTAAAAACAGTGAGCTTTGTAGCACTTTAACCTGCTCTATTCCCAGCTCCCATTCCTCAGCAAGTTCTACTATGGCCTTGAAAACGAGCAGCCTTGAAGCCATGGTAGTTATAAAAGCCTAGCAGCCACTGGAAGAGGTAGAATGTCTTTTGACCTATCCACAATGTCCCAGTCTCCCAGATTGTCATGATTTTCCTTGTCTGGAATCTCCCTGGAAGAGCACTGTTCACAATGCATATCCATATTCAAACTAACTCAGTGACTGAAAATGTCCTATCCCCAGGATGTTTTGTCAAAACAGTCAGCAGCAATGGTTTAACTCTGTGGCTGCCTAAGGTAGAGATACTGGTTACGGCAAACAAGAAGCTAATAGAAAAAAAAAAAAGAAAGAAAGAAAAGAAAAGAAAAACTGAGAAATGAAATGTACACGTACACAGCAGGGAGTAATTTTGAATATCTCTGCCATACTCCTGGGGATCAAGAAGGACACAGACATGTACAGGACTGTGCACATACCCAAGAAAGCCCTGAGAAAGCACTAATCTCTCACCTCTGACTAATCTGGAGGCTCTGTGTAAGCAGGATATAAAGGCGAAGGAAGAGTTGCAAACTATGTGTGTGTTGGGACACGACTTCAATTCTCTGGCAGTTTACAACAATTCTACTCCTAGGTATATATCCAAAAGAAGATTTTTTAAACATTCACACAAAAACTTGTACACTAATGTTCGTACCAGCACTATTCATAACAGCCAAAAAGTGGAAACAACACAAATTCCCATCAACTGATGAATCAATAAGCAAAATGTGTATTTCCATATAATGGACTATTATTCAACAATAAAAAGAAATGGAGTTCTGATACATGGATTAGCCTTGAAAATATTGTACTAAGTGAAAGAAACCAGACACAAAATGCACATACTGCATGATTCCATTTATACAGAAGGTCCAGAAAAGGCAAAATATAGAGACAGAAAGTAGATTAGTGGTTGTCAGGAACTGGGGAGGAACTATTAATAGGTACAGGGTTTCTTTCTGGGGTGATTAAAATGGTCTAAAATTAAATGGTACTGATGGTTGCACAGTTCTGTGAATCTACTAAAAACCACTGAACTGTGATATTTTTACACTTTAAAAGGATGAAATTTATGGTATATAAATTGTATCTCAGTACATTTGTTATAAAAATGCAATTGCCTCTAAAAGGACACACACAAACATTTGTCATTGATATCATAATATGATTTAATTAGAGCAGGGGTCAGAAGACTTTTTCTGTAAATAGCCACATAATAAATATTTTAAGCCGTTAAGACAGATGATCTTTGTTGCAACTACTCATCTTTACTGTAGAAGCACAAAAGTATCCACAAATAATACGTAAGTGAATAAACAGGGCAATTTCTAATAAAACTTTATTAAAATGGTGGGTTGGATTTGGTCCAAAGGCAATGGTTTGCCAACTTCTAGTTTAAATGGTTTAAAGGTTTTCCTTTGGGACTAGATGGGAGCAGGACACCAAGAGCTTTTGATAGAGAGAAGAAAGGGAGAGATAATTTTGGAGTATAAATTCCAACAGTGAAAAGGCAGGACTGGGTGGGATTTCCAACATAGAGTTTTTGCGCAACCAGAGTGAATCTTTTTTAAAATTTTATTTTATTTTATTTTATTTTATTTACATAGTTTTGACACAGAGTCTTGCTCTTGTTGCCCAGGCTGGAATGCAATGGTGCGATCTTGGCTCACTGTAACTTCTGCCTCCTGGGTTCAAGCAATTCTGCCTCAGCCTCCCAAGTAGCTGGGATTACAGGCACCCACCACCACACTCAGCTAATTTGTGTGTGTGTGTATGTGTGTGTGTGTGTGTGTGTGTGTGTGTGTATTTTTAGTAGAGACAGGGTTTCACCATGTTGGCCAGACTGGTCTTGAACTCCCAACCTCAGGTGATCTGCCCACCTTGGCCTGCTAAAGTGTTGGGATTACAGGTGTGAGCCACCATGCCTGGCCCAGAGTGAATCTTGTGCTGGGAAAGAACTAGAGGAAGAAAAGAGGCACGAACAGGAATTCAATGTAAAACATTTTTCATCATAGAGCACTGCATTAATGTATAGAAAAAGAGAAGAATGTACACTATGAAAATACCTTAAAACTATTTAAAAAATCAATCTCTGGTGTGAATTTTTCTTGTAATTTGTTCATTTCTTTTTAAAGCACAATTGCGCAAAATAATTATGAATGGCTGAGATAATTTGGTTACTTAGCATAGCAAATATCATATAACATGTTCAGTTGTTCCTGAAAGTAGCTATATAGCAAATAAGTTATTCTCAAATGAACTACAGATTCATGGTATGAATATATTAGTGGCCAAGAAAATGATATTATGAATTAAGTGAAAAATAGTACACTGAGAGTCCTTCATTTTTAGGGATGTTATTTAGGAAATTAGTGTTTTCAGTCAGTAGTCAGCTGATAAAGCCAATTCCAAATATTTTATTATGTGTCTAGTGGGCTTGTTACCTGAGATAATCATAAGTTATTTTTTTAAATGATTATAACTTTGAAGAAGAACTTTTATTTTAGTGATGATAAAGTAACTGGTCCCAGACTCACTCTCCTGCCATGAAAGCTAGAAAATAGGGAAATATATGCAAAATAACTATTTTCATACATTAGACAACAGGAAACACTGTAATTGCCTTTAAAAGAAAACAAATTAAAGTCTGAATGTACTTTCAGGATCCCAGTTCAAGGAGCAGAAAGTCAAGCAAACCATGAAAGTCTCACTGAGATGAAGAGACAGAGGAGGATGAGGCAGCTGGAATTTTCTGAGAAAAGTACCAAAGAGACGGATCTACATAGGGAAAGAGCTCCAGAAATCTGCATAAGGTTTCCTTTCAGTCTTACACAGAATACTAGACTGGCAGTGGAAAGGTTGACTCTAAGAAGCCAAGCAAAAAACAACTATTGGGAAACTGTTAGCTGAACAATTCTCAGAGTTCATACAAGATTGGCAAAGTCTGAGTTCAGACCAGAGTGGCAAGATGTCATTGCATATCTGACATTCAAAGGACACCTAAAAAGGTAATGTTTTAGTAAATGGGCTAAACCAGGCCTAGAATAAAGACTACTTTAGATCTGGCCTAATAAAGCTTGAAAACAACTAACTCAAGTAACAAGTAACACAATACAACAAAATCTGTAATGGAAGAAAACAAAATCTAGAGACTCAATAACATAATACTGATAATGTCTGGCATCCAATAAAAAATTACCAGACAGGGAAAAAAATATGATCCATAATCAAGAGAAAACTAAGTCAATAGAAATATATCCAGAAATGAAAGAGATGATGGAATGAGCAAACAAGGTTTTAAAACAGACATCATATATGTATAAGAATATTTAAATGAGAAGGTATATACAAAATATAAAAAGAAACTATATAGAATTGCCAGAAGTTAAGGATACCTGGAATAAAAATTCACCATATAGTCTTAATAGTACTTTAGACACTGCAGAAAAAAAAAAAATCACTGAACTTGAAGATACAATAGAAAGTATCCAAACAAAAGAACAGACAGAAAGAAGGCTAAAAAACAAAAACAATACAAAAAAACAAGGAAGCAGAATACAGCCTCACTGACCTATGGGACAATGCCAAGAGGTGTAATATACACGAAATTGAGTCCCAGAAAAAGCGGGAGGGGGAGTGAAGTGGGGCTGGCAAAAGACAAATTATTCCAAGAAAGAATGGCTGAAAAGTTTTCAAATTTGATAAAAATTAAACATCTCAGGTCCAAGCAGCTCAATAAACCCTAGGCAGAAAAAAATGCAAAGAAAACCAAAACAAGGCACATCATAATCAAATTGCTGAAAAGCAGTGACAAAGAGAAAAGTCCTTATCAACTATAAAAGAAGACATATTACATAAAAGGAAACAGATACTGTAAATATTTCCACTGATTTATTGTAAGAAATAATGCAAGCCAGAAGATAATAAAATGAACATCTTTACAGTGCTAAAGGAAAAACGGAAAAGAACAAAAAAAATCTGAACCTAGAATTCCATATCTACTGAAAAATATTTCAAACATGAAGGCAAAATACTTTTTGTCATGCAATCAAAAGCTAAAATAAATTAATGCCAGAAGAATTGTAATACAAGAAATGTTAAAGGAAGTACTTCAGGTAGAAGGTAAACGATACCTATTGGAAACTCAGATCTACACACAGAAGGGTATGGAAATGATAAATACATGGACAAATATAAAAGACTTTTCCCATTTTTAATTTCTTTAAAATATAATATTTGGAGCAAAAATAAAACAATAAATTGTAGGGTTTATAATACTTGTAGAAATAAAATGTATGACAACAATAGAATAAAGGATAGGGAGGAAGTAAATGGAAATATAGCATTATAAGATTCTTATATCAGATGCAAAGTGGTATAATGTTATTAAAAAGTAAACTGTGAGGGGTTAAAGATACATATCGTAAACGATGGAGCAATTACTACAGTAAATAAAGAAGCCATTAGAAAAGGTAAAATGGAATGCTGACAAATACTCAACTAATCCAAAAGAGGGTCAAAATAGAGGGAAAATGAAGATTAGATAGAACAACAAATAGAAAGCAAGTAACAATATAAACCTATAGTGCCAAGTATCAAAATAGAGAGTCCAGAAATAGATGCATCTATTTGATCACTTGGTCAATTGATTTCTGACGAAAGCATTGAAGTAATTCAATTTATAAAGAATAGCCTTTTTAAAAAATGGTTCTGGAAAAATTATATAGCCATATGGAAAAATAAGAACCTCAACACTTACCTCACTATACACAAAAATCCATCATAGAACTAAACATAACTAAAACTATAAAATTGCCAAAAGAAATAATGGGAGAAATATTAGTAAAATTTAGATAATCCAGTTGTTCTTAGGACACAAAAAGCACTATGGTTAAAAAACTGATAAACTGGGCCAGGCGCGGTGGCTCACGCCTGTAATCCCAGCACTTTGGGAGGCTGAGGCAGGCGGATCATGAATTCAGGAGTTCGAGACCAGCCTGGCCAACATAGTGAGACCCTGCCTCTACTAAAAATACAAAAATTATCCAGGCATGGTGGTGCATGCCTGTAGTCCCAGCTACTTGGGAGGCTGAGGCAGGAGAATCACTTGAACCTGTGAGGTGGAGGCTGCAGCGAGCCGAGACTGCCCCACTGCACACCAGCCTGGGCAACAGTGTGAGACTTCGTCTCAAAAAAAAAAAAAAAAAAACTGATAAACTGGACTCATCAGAATTATAAACCTCACTCCATCAAAAGACCTTGTTAAGAAAATGAAAAAGTAAGCCATAGACAGGGAGGAAATTTTATCAGTATGTGTATAAAACAAAGAATTTATGTGCAATATATATAAAGAACTCTTTACAACTCAGTAAGACAACCAATTAATAAATGGACAAAAGTTTTGAATAGCTATTTTACAAAAGAATATTTTCAAATGGTCACTAAGAACATGAAGAGGTGTTCAATGTCATTATTCATGAAGGTAATGTAAAGCTTCATGAGATAATACTACCTACCCCTTAGAATAACCAAAATCAAAAAGACAATCTCAAGTGTTGGCAAGAATATGGAGCAAACAAAATTTGCACACATTATTGGCCAAAATGTAAAAAGATATGACTACTTTGTGAAACAGTTTAGTAGTTTCTTTTTTTCTTTTTTTTTTTTTTTGAGGCAGAGTCTCACTCCGTCGCCAGGCTGGAATGCAGTGGTGCAATCTCGGCTCACTGCAAGCTCCACCTCCTGGGTTCAAGTGCTTCTCATGCCTCAGGCTCCTGAGTAGCTGGGATTACAGGCACGTGCCATCACAACCAGCTAATTTTTGTATTTTTAGTAGAGATGGGGTTTCACTATGTTGGCCAGGATGGTCTCAATCTCCTAACCTGGTGATCCATCCACCTTGGCCTCCCAAAGTGCTGGGATTACAGGCGTGAGCCACCACGCCTGGCCAGTAGTTTCTTATGAAGTTAAAAATGTACTTATATCACCTAGCATTTCCACTTCTAAGTACTTACTGAAGAGAAATGAAAACATACATAGTTGACCCTTGAACACCATGGGTTTGAACTGCACAGGTCGACTTACATGCAGACTTTTTTCAATCAAATGTGGATTGAAAATACAATATTTGCAGGATGCAAAACCTGCATATATGCGGGTTCTGTGGGGCTGACTGCAGGACTTGAGTATATGTTGAGTACATGGATTTTTTTTTTTTGAGACGAAGTTTTGCTCATTGCCCAGGCTGGAGTGCAATGGCGTCTCAGCTCACTGCAACCTCCGCCTCCCGGGTGCAAGTGATTCTCCTGCCTCAGCCTCCTGAGTAGCTGGGATTACAGGCACATGCCACCATGCCCAGCTAATTTTGTATTTTTAGTAGAAACGGGGTTTCTCCATGTCGGTCAAGCTGGTCTCAAACTCTCGACCTCAGGTGATCCGCTCACTTTGGCCTCCCAAAGTGCTGGGATTACAGGCGTGAGCCACCATGCTTGGCCAAGTATATGGAGTTTTTAATAAGGGGAATGGTTCCTGGAATGAATTCCTCACATATACTGAGGGATGACTGTAGTCACACAAAGACCTATACACTAGTATTCATATAGCAGCTTTATTCATCGTAGTCAAAAACTAGAAATAATCAAAATGTCCATCCAACTGGTAAGTGGATAAAAAAAGTACTACTCAGTGAAATACTGCTCAGCAATGAGCAGAAATAAACTAATGATAAAGCATAAAATTCTCAAAAACATTAAGCTGAGCAAAAGAAGCTAGACACAAAAGAATACATAGATTTCTATTTATATGAAATTCTAGAATATCAAAAGTAAACTATCACAACAAAAAGCAGGTCAGTGTCTTCCTGGGGCTGAGAGTTGAAAGGAGAATGGCCGGCAAAGGGGGAATGAAAGAACCTTTGGAGATGACATAAAATGTTCCATATCTTTATCGTTGTGGTTGTCACACAGATTTATACATTGGTCAAACTTACTGAACTCTTCACTTGAAATGAGTGAATTTTATTGTATTCAATCAATAAAATATTTTAAAACATTTTTAAGGTGGATTGCAAACAAACTGAATGGTGACAAAAGGCTCAGAATACATGGTTAGTTACAACATAGAACAAAGACAGCCTTTCAATATGTGAAAGCTTACATTTAAAATCGACCTATACTATGCTGCAGGTATTTATGTAGGTAATAGAGACACTCACTGTGTCTGATAGGAAGGTAAGGCACTCTAAATTAATTTTGGCAAAAAGAAGACAATATAGCGTATATATGCTCTCTAAACAACACTTCTTAAAGGTCTTTATGAGGCTGAGGAGGAGCTGAAAACCAAAGTGGAAACTTTGAATCTCAACCCTTAATTGGGAATTTTTGCTAGGTTATTGAAAGCTTTTTTCCCAAAGGTTGTGAGAAAGTTAAGAAAACTGATTCAGAAAACAAAAGTAAGCCCAATGCCATATCAAGGAGCCAAGTGAACAATACTTGTTGAGTATATTACTATCAATCATATTAGATGGGCATTTTTGACAGTATTTGCCTCATTTACAAGCCTGTTCTGACATTGTCTTAAAAACCAGCTGAGGTAATGTATGCTTTGATATTTTCATTTGTCTAACTGAATAATGCTTGATCTACTTTGAAAACATAGGTGTCCAATGATTGTTAGCAAATTTATTTCTTACAGAGTGCACTGGCCTTAGAAACACCCACATTAGGTCACTGACTTAATTATTTTTTGTACTTATAGCTTTTGTAGCAATCTTAAGTGGGTATTTTCCTTCTTGTCATTCCTCCCTAGAACCCTAAATATAAAATCAGATTGTATAATTCATTACTGAATTCATGTGTTCATAAAAGTAGTGTCTCAAAAAAATTTAGTCTAATAGAAAAAAACGAGAAATAGCATGGCCTAGGACAGGGTCCCCAACCCCTAGACTGCAGACCAGTACTGGTTCGTGACCTGTTCGGAACCGGGCCGCACAGCAGGAAGTGAGCAGCAGGTGGGTGAGCGTTACTGCTTGAGCTTCCCCTCCTGTCAAATCAGAAGCGCGTTAGATTCTCATAGGAGCACAAATCCTATTGTGAACTGCGCATGCAAAGGATCTAGGTTGTGTCCTCCTTATGAGAATCTAACCAATACCTGATGATCTGAGGTGGAACAGTTTCATCCTGAAACCATCCCCCTCCTGGTGGAAAAATTGTCTTCCACCAAACTGGTCCCTGGTGCCAAAAACGTTGGGGACTGCTGGCTTAGGAGAGAGGAGATCTGGTTTCTTGTGCTAAGACTTGTCCAACTTAATTGGTGGACAGTCTTAGGCAACTCTCTTAATATTTCTGCTTTTTGTTTACTCAACAATAAGATGAAGATACTGACCACTTCATCTTTGTCCTTTTACCCTAAAATGATAAGACTGTGATGTTTTATGGGTAAACTATGCTGAAATCATAGACAGTGATTTAGCAGGAGGAAACTACAGCAGTGAAGTTTTAAAATAACGTACTCTAGTTAATCTGGGTGGGTTAATTATATATACTGAAGCATAGATCTATTAGTAATAAAATGTAAATATTGTGGGATTATGATTATATGTCTCAGCTGTATTTCTTGTAAACATGTTATGTTTCCAAATTAAACAAAAGTCATAGTAAAAGGCTTAATTTTGTTATGAATTAGTACCTTGTATTATCTTATTAGGGTTTTTAAAATAACCATTATTGCTAACAGAAAAAAACAAAAAAGATCTTTTCAAAGACTTAAATGGGAGAGAAAAGAGAAAAGTTCAGACCCTCATAACCACTGCAGGTATCAGGTTCCAGAGAATATTTAATGTTTATGGAGCAACAACTTGTATAAAGGGTAAGGGAGTTTCACCCATTTGAAGTTCTGCCCCTTTGAGCTTTCACACATAATTCAGGCTCTATGAATATGTACAACGTCTGCTTCCAGAGACTTGTCTGACCATGTCGGGGAGGGTTTGCTCAATATGTAGATTGAGAGATGTCAAATTAGGAGCAAGAAACAGTTTTATTTTCCCTAGCAGCACCTGAAATCCATTTATATCTTCTAGGTCATTTTCAGTCTAGTTTTGTGCTGAGTGTCAAAGATGGTTCAAGAACCTAATAGTTGAAGGATAAATAGTGGTTGAAGCATGAGGGTCACTGATTCTTTATAATCTTGTGAGAAAATCCAGCTCTTACTTCCCCAGAAACAACTAAAATCAGGAGAGGGTGGCAGAACTTTCAAGGTCGTTTTTCTTTCAATTCAATAAAGACTACATCAGAAACACAACAAGCTTCTAATTCAGCCTTTTTACCTAGAAATATGCCCTTCCTTTGGGAAGCAAGAAGCAGTAAGGGAATGCATGGCAACTAGGAGATAACATTTTAAAAGGAGATCATTATTACAGAAACTTTAAATGACAGATTTGGATTTTGGAAATCATAACATAAAGTTATCTATTGCTATTTTATAGGGATAATGACCAAGAGAAAATGAAACATAATGACTTTAAAACAGCTAGAATGATATTCAAGTAACATCTGGAGGATAGTCAAAAAGTCTGGGAGGAGTGAAACCATGATTATGAACTAGTTAGATCCTTTATATGGAGCCTAGGAAATATTTTATGAAAATTCAGTTTCCAAAGCAGGATAAAAGAAAGCTTATAGGTTGAAAACTAAATGTAAATGATAAAAAACACTATTTGAATAGCAGGATAATAATATAAATCATTGTCTAAGTTTTCATCCTTTGTTTTCCCAAGATATTAAATACGAAAATTTAAAGGCAGAATATTAAGGATAAGACAATGTGAGAATTTTTACACCTGCCAGAGGGTGGAGCAACCCATCAAAACCTCCTGTTTCAAATATACAACCTGCACTGCCTTTATTATTCTCTCTAGCTGAAGGAAGAAGAACAACACAGATGGGAAAAATATATTCTCTCTAAAGGAATCACAGGATATGCTTGCCTTGTAGAGAGACACACTGTGGTCATAATAATAAATGCCTTATACATCTGAAGAAAATCGACCAATAGTATTGTCCATTAATTTGCTGAATAAATGCACCCAAGAATCACAAAATACTTTTCACATCTTACTAATATCTTATATGCTCAATAGCAAAACATAATCTGTGATAAATATTAAAATAAATTTTTATGATAGAACATTCCCTAATTAATAAAAAAAGAAAATCTTTTCCCTTCCACCTCCCTTGCATCTTGTCCCAAAGTATATGAAATTTTACAGGAACTAATAATTAATGATTCCCAACAGAAGGCTTTATACTGAAAAAATGTAAGGTAAACTTTTACAAACTACAGATTCAGCAAAACCAGTATGAATACAACTTCTAAACATCTTTAAAGGTACATATAAGTATCTATAGAACATTTCTTTTACAAACAGTAAATGTCTCATACCTGGGATGTTATATAAAAAGTCCCATAATTGCTCTTCTTCCATGTAGCTCACAAAAACATTTGCAAATGTTTGTGGAGAAAAACTGCAATGGTACAATATTTTAAAGATGGCTTCCACCAAGCTGGGTCCTTGGTTCAGGTTATTTTCTGTGTCAGAAACTTGTTCTTGAAAGGTACATTCTTGAAAGGAATCAAAATGATTTAGTAAGGTATCAGTGAATATGATTAAACTCTTATTATGTACATTAGCATAATGCTGTGGAAATGGTTTTTAATAATATTTACATAATAAGAGAATTACCAGATTATTTTAAAACAATGGTCCATTCAACCCAATGTTGTTTCTGAGATATTCATGGATATTTATGGAAAAAAACAAACAAAAACAACAACCAAAAAAACCTGAGAGAAAGACCATTATAACACCACTTCAAAGGTCAACGCTAGTTTCCCTGAATGTCATAATTCTTCTTTCTCTTAAGGAAAACTTTTTGTTTCTTTTTCTAATTTAAGAATAATAGACATTCATTCTAAAAAAAATTTTTTGTAATCTGGACAACTAGGAATACTATCATTGTACCATGGGAAAATTCACATTTTTAGTTTTTCCAGAATTACGCTATCAATTCTACAAACAAGTTTATGAATGTTTCTTAAATCTACAGACCTTGTCATATCAGACTGAAGAGTTTTATCAATTGGTTCCTCAATAAAACTATATAAAGAATTCAACAAAAATTGGGCCATTTTAATTGTCCTTTTCAACCCTCCTTTGGCTCCATAACAGCCTTCTCAAAGATCAGTAATCATAAGTTTCTGTACTATTGCATTTATAGTTTGGATGGAAAGGTGAAATAATAATTTCTGTTTTCTATAGATAATAAGCATGAGATGTGTACTATTATAATAAACAACATATTTGTTGGGTTAAAGGTAACAAATTATATTTTAGCTCTTATATTTTAACTATCTTGCATAAATGTAATCTAAAGCATTTCAGAATAAATAGATTTCTTTATTCTTGCTCATTTGGAATATCATTACTTTTATGTTTCCTCTTGAAACTTTTTTTCTGTGATTTGATTTTGATGATCTAAAGGAGCTCACTGTTATCTTCAAACTAAGAAATATCATAGACTTTATGTGGAGAACATTATTGGTTTTGCTTCCTAATACCCATTTTCTTTCTTTTCAAAACAAGTTAGTTTTCCTTTAGCAAGATACCCCTGCTCCTATCTGTGTCCCTCACCCCTCCAACCTCCCAACCCTCCCCCACCCCCACCCCCACCCCCACACTTCGATTATTTGGTTCAGGTGAAGCCAACACTATCATCTGGAGTGGGCACATAACCAAGGCCTGGCCAATCAGACCATAACCCCTTGCATCAACAGTGACTGGTTCAGGAATGGGCAGGTATCCAATGAGAACCTTCTTTAGGATTTTTGCTAGAATTGTTGACAAAGCAGTGTTCTCTTTCTACTGGGGTTAATAACCCCAGTAGAAAGTAGGCTGAAAGTTGCTGAAAGCCATTTTGGGGAGAACTTGACTAAGAATGAATCTGATATAGTAAGGAACAGAACTAAGAAAAGGAGAGAAGATTCCTAATGAGATGACACTGTTTGAGAACCTGGATCCAGCAATGCCTACATATTTATGCTTGCTGAGCTGACAAATTCAGCCCTCCCACCCCCTTTTATTTTCTTTTGAGATAGGGTCTCACTCTGTCTCCCAGGCTGGAATTCAGTGGCATGATTATAGCTCATTGCAGCCCCAAACTCCTGGACTTAAGTGATTCTCCACCATCAGCCTCCCAAGTAGGTCTAAGGTGTGCATCACCAAACCCAGCTAATTCTTTTTTGTTTTTTTTGTAGAGATGGGGTCTTGCTCTGTTGCTCAGCCTGGTCTCAAACTCTTGGCCTCAAGTGATCCTTCTACCTCAGCCTCCCAAGTACTGGAATTACAGGCCTCAGTTGTCGCACCCAGCCAATTGTCCCTCTTTGATTAAACCAGGCTAATTTGGATTTCTGTTACTTGCAGTCTAAACGGTCTCGACTATTTCCCCAAGCATAAAATATAAAATGGCAAATATTCCTAATCCAGTCTTCCATAATTTAATATTTTATCCAAATAGTCTCTGCAGTTCCCTCTTCTTTCTGCTTCCTCCAATTCATCTTACTTAAAATTATCCATTATCCTCATGTCCTTCCTTGTTTTAACCTTCCCCTTCCTCCACTGCTAAAAATTCCTTATCCTGATTGAGGATCAAGAGTTCCACAATCTTTTCCCAAATTATGTTCCAACCCCCAAACATGTGTTCTACCCAGGAGAGTTTATTTGCTTGTAAATGTGCCCTCCCATCTCCTTTTCTTTTTCTATGCCATTTCATCAGGCTATAATGTTTTCCTCCAATAAAATCATCATGATTTAATCAATAAGTTGATTGATTAATCAACTGCTTCCTATGTGTCAGTCATTGTACCAGGTGCTGAGGCCATCCCCTTCCAGGGGCTCAAGGATTGTGCATATATGTGTATATTTTGTTGGCGGGGAGGAGATGACAGACAAGTAAATAATTATTACCGCAACATACGGAAAAGGTGAGTGACCATGCATCTGAGTTTGCCTGGGGCAGTCCTGATTTAGGTCTGTTGTCCTGGTGTAATTACTAGTAGCATCTTCTTTCACTTTTAAAAGTGTCTCAGTTAGGATGATAAATTATTTGATCAACTTAAGTGATTTAAGTATGAGGCACTGTGGAAATGCAGAGGATGATGCTTTAAATTTTTTCAGGGAACACAGACAAGTTACAAAGCAGATCATGTCTCAGCCAAGTCTTTAAGAAGGAGTAGAAATTTATCAGCATGACAAGATCAAGGTGGGGGGTACTTTCCAGGAAGACGAAGAATTAGTGAAATATTGAGAAGACAAGCAGTTGCTGGCAGTGTGATGTGGCTGAAGTGAGACTGCCGTGAGGAAGATGGGAGAGGAAGCTAGGCAATCAACAGAGCATGAATAATATACAGCCCTGCAAATCATGCAATATATGCACATGCCAGGGTGGATATGAGGAATAGTTCTATGGAATGGGTGCTGATTTTCCCAGTTTTACAGATGAACAAAGTAAAATGTAGAGAAATTAAATTACTTGTCCCAAGGTCACAAAAATAGTAAGAATTTGTTTGTGCTATCTGAATTACACTACAATCCCAAATTTCTCAAAGTGTGCTTTGACATTTTACTGACAATAACCACCGAATGCAAAGCACTCAGTCCAAACTATGTATATGGTATGTGGTAATGTATTGCCTTAATGCAAAACTCTTTAATTTCATATAGCATTCTACATTTTCACATATATTGTCTTGTTATATCTCTAGTACTATTTTACTATATGACTTTCTGTGGATGCACATCTTGTCTTCAGGTATCTTCCAACAGCACCTGGATCAATGCTACATGTTTAATATTGAAGAAGGAATAAAAGAAGGAATGTTTAGTACTAAAGAAGGAAGAAATGTTTTAATACTAAAGAGGGAAGAAAAGAAGGAAGGAAGGCAGAAAAAATAGATTGTTTTAATACTAAAACAATGTTTTAATGCTAAGGAAGGAAGAAAAGAAGGAAGGAAGGGAGAAAGAAATACATCTCTTGAGTATTTTGTGATAGGTTTTGGTCCATCTAGAAATTGATATTTCTGAATGACACATAATTACCTGCTAGTCATAAAGTTCAAAGATTTTTTTCTCTAAGCCTCATCCTCCTCACATCCACTGTATCCTTTCTTTTCACCTACTCCTTTGAAATCCTCGTCTCTCTTGACTTCCTTGCAGCTATGCTTTCTTAGGTTCAGAGTTCCTTTTTGGCATATCTTTTCTGGTAGCTCTTCCTCTTTTATCTGGGGTTGGCAAATTTTTTCTATAAAGGGCCAGACACTTTATGTTTTGCAAGCCATTTGGTCTCTGTCTCAACTACTCAACTCTTCTCTTGGAGCACAAAAACAACTATAAACAATATGTAAATGAAGGATCAAGGCTATGTTGGACTAAAACTGTATTTACAAAAACAGGTGGTGGGAAGGGGCATTTGGTTCATGGGGGCTCGCCCAGAGCAGTGGCCTTAGCCTTCTTCCAGCCACACTGCTTTTTACCTGGCTTAGCAATTCTGTTTTCCTTTGACTTGAAAGATTCTTTTTATGCAGAACTTTCCAAATTATCCATCTCTGGCTCTGACCTTTCTCTTTTATGCTCATTGCTGTGTTCCCTAGTTCTGTCTAGATCACCATCATATGCTTATTTCCAGGCTCCATGCCTTAGCAGTATTTATTCCTTCTCTGAATTGTTAGATGTAATAAAATAAATATCTCTACCCCGATTCCCCTTTTCAAAATGAATTGAATGTTCATTTTTTCCCCCAATGTGTCCCTTCTTCTTTGATTCTAACACTATTAATATAGTTTAGGTTTTCTTTTCCTCTTGTTTTAATCAAAATACTTCCTAGAATATATATCAATCTAAACTCCTTTAGCTGCCTTTTAAAGTCCTCCATAATGCCTTATGTATCCAGACTTATAATTTTCTATGATTCCCCAATATTCCAAGATAATTTCTACTTCAGGCCTCATTCATCATCTAATAAGGCTTGGCTGGACAGTAATCCTCAGCAGATTCCAGATGTTTCTAAGGTCTGTGCCCTGGAAACCTAGTGAAAGTCAACACCTTTGCCAGGTGGTGCTCATCCATAAACATTGCTTTTCCTTAGATTTTGAATTTTTTACACTATTGGGATATTCTTCTTGTGCTTTCATTCTGATATTCCCCTATTCCTTTCAAGATGACTCAGCTATAGTTTAATTCTTTTAACCTGCTCTTTAAGTTAGTCCTGATCTGGTTTAGGATGCACTACCCCAACATATGGCACCTTGGCATTTGAGAAAACAGCAGAAGCAGGAAGGTCTCTTTGACCTACTACTGCCCTTCACGGAATTCTGACTTTCCTCTAAAGTAGGTCATAAGACCCTCATTCCAGAGGTGCCCTCCATATAGCTGGAAGAAAGAAATGTCCTCCTCTCTGAAAACACAGGGACACAGAGAAGAATGTGAGTAATCAGATCTTGCTAAATTCCCCCCAGTTTATGGCCATTAAATTATACTCCCTTTGTCCAATTATACTTCTGCCCCACTGTCCATTGTTCATCACACCTAAATATAAAATAGAAAGGTTTCCCTGTGTCTTCAGGTCTTCCTTTCTGAAGGCTCCCATGTCATGTAAAATTGACATTAAATACATTAGTATGCTTTTTTCTTGTTAATGTCTTTTATTATAGGTGCCTCAGCCATGAACCTTGCAATGGGTGAGGAAAGGTATTAGTTTTTCTTCCCTTATTCTTTCCACAAAATAAAGGTCTAACTCTCGTTTTTCTTTCCCTCTGCCTTCTGGACCAGACATTTGTTTTGTTTTTCTAATATAAAATTCTCCCAGTGTGTCTTTATGGAGTTTTCAGCAGTGAAAGAGATGAATGTCAATGAGTTCCAGATCTGCCTAAAGTATCCATTGTTCAAACAAATGTCATCCACTTTGCCTCCCTCAATCAATAATTTTACCTAAGACGTGTTTTCCCATTAGAGCAACATCTAACCCACACCTGGACTCTTATATGTTCTTCCCATTAATATGAGTCACACTTCTGGTCTCACCCCACTTCTCATTTTCCCGGCACTAACAAAAGAGGAGTGACTCATCTGAGTGTTGAGTTTGGGGAAAGGAAGTAGGTGTGGCTGTCTTAACCCAGTGGGCTTTTCTCTTTTGGGGTCTGCCTAACTGCAAAGGGTTGCACTCTGGCCTGACCGCCTCTCTGTTAAGGTCTATTAGGGTAAAGCTCTGCCACTGCAAGGAAGTCCTACAGTTTTCAGCTCTTCTGGTGGTTTAGGGAGTGATTAAGTGGGGAGTTGAGGGGTTGGAGGGATGAAGGGATAAGCTTAATTCTGGAAAGCAGTATTGGCAAGCCACATATTTAAGGTCACATATTCTCTGACCCAGATTTTACCAGTAAAAATCCTAGTAGTAAAGATGCTACTTTGAATTTCATTTGCCTTCTTTATCAAATGTTTTATAGATTATATAAACAAATGTCTTCTCAATAACACTGAAGGGCTCTTTTCGTTGCATGCATTATTTTAAACTCCTTTCAAGAATTTCAACTTGTTAGTGCTTCAAAAGAAGGGTGGTTTCCGGCAAGAAACTCAACCATCAACCCACCAGGAGACTGTATTTATTGGTACCAAAGATTTACACATACATGGTACACTAGCACTTGGCTTTCCCAGCCTGCTTAATTTTTACTTTCTACTTTCTACAAGAATGTTGTTAATGACAAGCTCCTGCTGAGACACTAAAGAGGTTTTGGCAACAATGTTGTAGAAGAGTGTGCCATGAGCTCAGGGACTCTGAATTAACCAGGCACTAATGAGCATCCCTCACCAAAGGGAGGAGGCTGAAAGACTCATTTTCAATCCGGGTATTAGAGAGAAAGTACAAAAATAGAAATTATACCACGTAAAATAAGGATTCAAAACTTAAAACACCAGGCCAATAAATTAAAAGGACGTGAAGTATCACAAGAAAATTATTTCAAGGAAACACTAAATTTGGATGTCACAGTCTAGTTCACTGTGAAAATTAACTAAAATAAAATTAAAATCTAATTGGAAAATTAGTTTAATAACATTGCACTTTGTTGTATAAAAGGCTAATAATATATGTAAATATAAAAACCTATCATTTATTTACAAAACTTTCAATTAATATAACTTTTTTACACAGATAATGAACCTGAGCAAACAGGCCTTACTAAGTTTCCCCCAGTTTATTGCCATTAGATCATACTTCCTGTGTCCAATAATACTTCTGTGTAACTGTCCATAAAAAATACAGTTTTTTTCTGTGTTATTGAGTCTTCATTTTGGAAGGCTCTTGTGTCATATGAAACTTATATTAAATATACACATTCATCTCATCAGCACAGGGAACATTCTCCAGGATAGACCATATTTTAGAAGACAAAACAGGTCTCAATAAACTTTTAAAAATGAAAATCATAACAAAGGAATAAAACTAGAAATCAATAACAAAAGAAACCTTTGGAAACTGTACAAATATACATATAAATTAAACAACATCCTCCTGAACGACCACTGGGTCAAGAAAGAAATTAAAGAGAAAATTTTTAAAAATTCCTAAAACAAATGAAAATTTAAACACAATAAAACCTAAAAGATACAACAAAAGCAGTGTTAAGATGGAAGTTTATAGCAATAAGTGCTTACATGAAAAAAGCAGAAATATTTCAAATAAACAACTGAATGATGCACCTCCAGGAACTGGAAAAACAAGAACACACATAACCCAAAATTAGCTGAAGGAAAGAAATCATAAAGACCAGAGCAGAACAAAATGAAAAAGAGACTTTAAAAATACAAATGATAAATGAAGAAGTTATTTTTTGAAAATATAAACATAATAAACCAAGAAAGAGAAAAGATCCAAATGAACAAAATCAGAAACGAAAAATAAGACATTACAACTGAGACCACAGAAAGATAAAAAAGATCATCAGAGATTATTATGAATAGCTATACAGCAACAAATTGGAAGACCTGGAAGAAATGGATAAATTCCTGGACACATATAACCTACCAAGATTAATTCAGGAAGAAACAGAAAACCTGAACAGACCAATAACAAGTAATGAGATGAAAGGAGCAATGCGAAATCTCCCAACAAAGAAAAGTACAAGACCAGAGGGTTTCACTGCCAAATTCTGCCAAACTTTCAGAGAACACCAGTTCTCCTCAAACTATTCTAAAAAAGTAAAAAGAAGGGAATGTTTCTTAACTCATTCTATGAGGCCAGCATTACCCTGATACCAAAACCAGACAGTAACACAACAAAAAAAGAAAACCACAGACTAATATCCCTAATGAACATAAATGCAAAAATTGTCAATAAAATGCTAGCAAACCAAATCCAACAGCACATCAAAAAAAAAATAATATACCTTCATCAAGTGGGATTTATCCCAGGGATACAAGGATGGTTTAGCATACATAAATCAATAAACCTGATACATCACATCAACAGAATGAAGAAGAAAAACATATGATTACCTCAGTAGACAAAGAAAAGGGATTAGAAAATTCAGTATCCCTGTGTGATAAAAACTCTCAACAGGCCAGGCATGGAAGCTCATGCCTATAATGCCAAAGCTTTGGGAGGCAAAGGTAGGAGGATCACTTGCAGCCAGGCATTCAAGACCAGACTGGGCAACACAGCAGGACCTCACCATTGCACTCTAGCCTAGGCAACAGAGTGAGACCCCATCTCAAAAAAACAAAACAAAGGAAAACCAAACCAAAACAAAACCCATATGGTCGTTCTATCTTTAGTTTTTTGAGAAATCTCCATATTGTTTTACATAGTGGTTTGTACTACTTTACATTCCCACCAACAGTGTATAAGTGTTCCCTTTTCTCCAGATCCTCACAGCATTTGTTATTTTTTTGTCTTTTTAATAATAGCCATTCTAACAGGGGTAAGATGATATCTCATGGCCTGATTTGCATTTCTCTAATAATTAGCGATGCTGAACATTTTTCATACGTTGATCATTTGTATGTCTTCTTTTGAGAAATGGCTCCCTAAAGCTTTGACCTGCTGGGCTCAAGTGATCCTCCCAACTCAGCCTTCCAAGTAGCTGGGACTACAGGCTCATGCCACTATGCCTGGATAATTTTTGTATTATCATTATTATTATTATTATTATTATTATTATTATTGAGAGAAGGTCTTGCTATGTTGCCCAGGATGGTCTTGAATTCCTGGTCTCAAGCAATCCTCCTGCCTCACCCTCCCTAAGTGCTTGGATTATAGTTATGATCCATCATGCCTGGCCAGAACTACCATATGAATCAGCAATCCCACTACTAGATATCTACCCAAAGGAAAAGACATCAGTATATCAATGAGATACCTGCATTTACAAGTTTATTGTAGCACTATTTATAATAGCAAAGATATGGATTCAACCTAAGGGTCCATCAAAAAATGAATGGATAAACAAAACATAGTATATATGCAAAATGGAATACTATTGAACCATAAAAGTAATAAAATCATGTCATTGGCTGCAACATGGATGGAACTGGTCGTTATTTTACGTGAAATAAGTTAGGCACAGGAAGACAAATACCATGTGCTGTCACTCATATGTGGAGGCTATAAAACTTGATCTATTGGAGGTAAAGAATAAACTGATAGAAACCAGAGGCTTGGAATAGTGTGTGGGTCAGAGGTACTGAAGAAAGTTTAGTTACTGGCTACAAACATACAGTTAGAAGAAATAAGTTCTTGCATTGCGTTCAGCAACAGAGTAGGGTGACTATAGTTAGCAACAATATCGTATATTTCAAAGGAGTTAGAAGAGAAGACTGGAAATGTTCCCAACACATAGAAATGATATAAATGAAATGATAAATACTCAAGGTGATGGACACCCCAAATTCCCTGACTTGATCATTACACATTCTATGCATTAACAAATACTCACATGTACCCCATAAATATGTAAAATATCATGTATCAATTAAAATGGTAAGAATAGTAAAAAGAAATCTTAAATACATTTTTATGCTGTTCTCTGGTTAATCTGTCCTTTGTTATGTGGTGTCAGCCAAGAACTTTGCAATCGGTGGAGAAAAGATAGTACTTTTTCTTCCCTCAGTTCAATAATTGTGATGAAGACTGTATGGTATACAAAGCCTAAAATATTTTTTATCTGGTCTCATATATAAAAAAAATTTGCCAGCCCCTGTTCATGAATATTGGAAGAGTGTACATATGTTCCAAATAGCTAATACTAAATAAGGACATTTTCCATCTACTCTGAAACCATATGTAAGTATAAGTAGGTGTCAGCTTTTCATAACAGTCTTTTTTATCACTCAATTTGTCAATCTCTACTAGTCACACTGTTTTAGAAAAGCATGCTAGGCATGGTGGCTCATGCCTGTAATCACAGGACTTTGGGAGGTCGAGTAGGGAGGATTGTTCTAGGCCAGGAGTTCAAGACCAGCCTGGGCAACATAGCAAGATCCCATCTCTACCAAAAATTTTCTAAAAATAGCCATGTGAGATGGTGCACACCTGTAGTCCTAGCTACTTTGGAGGCTGATGTGCAAGGATTGCTTGAGCCCAAGAGTTTGAGGCTGCAGTGAGCCATGATTGCACCACTACATTCCAGCCTGGGTGAGAGTGCAAGACCTTGTCTCAAAAAAAGAATAAAAAGTACTTTATGGTACTTATTATTAGTAGCTGAACTTATCTACTTTTTATAAGGTTTGTCCTTTCCACCTTGCCCTCAGCAATCAATCCCCCAGAATATAAGCTTTATAAAGGCAATTTTTAAATGGTATAAGTATTTTTTTTCCAACTTTTAATTTTCTGCCTTGATGATATATGTCTCATGCTGTCAGTGGGGTGTTGAACTCCCCCACTATTTTTGTGTGGCTGTCTAAACCTTTTCATAGGTCTAGATATGAAACATAGGTCTAGATATGACCTATATCTTGTTTTAGAACCTGGGTGCTTGTTTTGTGTTTTGTGAACCTGGGTGCTCCAATGTTGAGTGTGTATATAGTTAGAATAGTTAAATGTGCTTGTTCAATTGAACTCCTTGTCATTATGTAATGCCCTTCTTTCTTTTTTGCTGTTGTTGATTTAGAGTCTCTCTTATCTGATATAAAAATAGTGATCCCTTCTCTCATTTGTTTTCTGTGTGCAAGCTATATCTTTCTCCAACACTTTACTTTGAGCCTATGGGTGTCATTACATGTGAGATGGGTCTCTTGGAGACAGCAGAGGATAAGGTCTTGTTTTGTGTGTGTGTGTGTGTGTGTGTGTGTGTGTGTGTGTTTTAATTCAACTTGTCACTCTGTGCATTTTAAGTGGGGGCATTTAGGCCATTTACATTCAAGGTTAATATTGACATGTGAGGTTTTGATCCTATCATGAAATTGTTTGCTGGTTGCTTTGTAGTTTCTATTGTGTGGTTGCATTTTCTGTGGGCTATGTATTCATGTGTGTTTTTCTGGGAACAAGTATCTTTATTTTGTTTCCATATTTAGAACTCCTGTAAGAATCTCTTGTAAGGCTGCTCTGGTGGTAATAAATTCCCTTAGTGCTTGCTTGTCTGGGAAAGATTTTATTTCTCCTTTGTTTGTGAAGCTTAGTTTGGTGGGATATGAAGTTCTTGGTTGGAATTGCTTTTCTTTAAGAATGCTGAAAATAGGACCTCAATCTCTACTGACTCACAAGGTTTCTGCTGAGAAGTCTGCTGTTAGCCTGATGGGCTTCCCTTTGTACATGATCTGGCCATTTTTTCTAGCTGCATTTAAGATCTTTTTTTCTTTAGCCTTGATCTTGGATAGTCTGGTGACCATATTACTTAGTGATGTTCATTTTGAATAGTATTTTGCAGGTGATCTTGAATTATTCCCTCAAGTACATTTTCCAGGTTGTTTACTTTTTCTCCATCTCTCTCAGGATGCCAATAATTAATGGACTTGGTCACTTTACATAGTACCATATTTCTTAATGATTTTGTTTATTTTCTAAAATTGTTTTTTCTTTATTTTTGTCTGAGTGAGTTCAAAAGACCAGTCTTCAAGCTTTGAGATTTTTTTCTTCTAATTCGTCTAGTCTATTGATAAAGATTTCAGTTTTACTTTGAAATTCCTTAAATGAGATATTCAATTCCAGAGGCTCTGATTTATTCATTTTTAAGATATTTAGTTCTTTCTTAATTTCCTGGATTGCTTTAGAAGTTTCTTTGTGTTGATTTTCAACCTTGTCTTGGATCTCATTGAGTGTCCTTGCAATCCATGCTTTCAATTCTTTCTTCTGTCCTTTCTGAGTTTCATTTTGGCCACAGACCATTGCTGGAGAGCTAGTGCAATCCTTTTGTGGTGCCACTATATTTAGATTTTTCATTGTGCCAAAATTCTTGTGCTGTTTCCGTCTCATCTGGAGATGTTGGCATTTCTAATTTTTGTAGTTATTTTCATGCAGGTAGTATATTTGCTTTTTCTTTCTTTCCTAGAATGTTTTTTTTTCTTTCCCTTTCCCTTTTCCCCTGTTTCTTGGGGGTGTGACTGTAGGCTTTTTGGCTTTGCTTCTATAGACCTATGCACTTCTTTTGGCAGGTTTTATATTGGGCTGTGGAATTCAACCTACAAGCTCATAGATGGCACTTACAGGCAAAAACTGTCTGTGGTCAATGTGGCTGGGTATATAGTTGATCCTTGTTTACCAGCAGAGGCTCTCTGTTACCTCAGGCAATGGGTTGATTCGTGAGATGTACAGTGGTCTAAGCTCCCTACTCAGCCCTGGGGGGTGGCAGGGGCCACAAAAGGTGGAGCCAGACCAGGCAGGTCCACCTACAGGTTCCCCGATGTCAGGCACAGGCATCAGTGCCAAGGGAAAATCCAATGAAGCAGCCCCCAAGCGCCCAGAAGTGTCCCTCGGCTTGTAGCTGGGAAACCACCTCAGGTCCAAGTTCTCTACACAGGTAGGGGGATGGCCTAAACTTGTAATCTAGGAGAGTGGGTGCTCCAGATGCCTGGAGCTCTGCCTGGGCATGAAGTAGAAAGGCTGCCCTGCACCAGAATCTGCACAGGAAGGTTGGTAAGTCAGGCTGGTTGATCCAGATGAGTGGTGCTCTGAAAGCCTGGAGATCTGCCTGCACTTGGAGCAGAGAGGACCCCCTGCAGCAAGATCTCTGCACAGGACGGGTGGGGCAACTCATGCTGCTGGACCAAGCAAGCAAGTACTCTGAAAGCCTGGAGATCTGCCTGGGTGTATAGTAGAGAGGGTCTCCTTGCACCAGAATCTCTATACAGAAAGAGTAGACAGTTCAGCCTGCTGATCCAGGTGATCTGGTGCTCTGAATATATGAAGGCAATTTGGCATGGCATGTTTACCATTTTATTTGCAGTCTAAAATAGTGCCTGGTACATACTTGATGCTCACTAAATATTAGTTGAATGGAGAATTTACTCATAAAATCAAGTAACAAAACATTTTCAGAAATTAACTCAGAAGAATATTACTTCTTATTTCAAAAAAATCATCCTCACCAAGTCTCCTGTTTTTATTTTAGAATTCATTTAAAAACAATAGACTTTCAAGAAATAATGGCTCTTCTAGCAAGGACCACTTAAAACATCAAGTGGGCAATTTACTCAATTTTTCTGTATCTAATTTTTCTCATTTGCAAAATGGTCCTAATAATCCTGGGTCATAAATGAAATAATATGTTAAATCATTAGAGTTGCTTGGGAAAAGATGCTGCAGAAATTCATCATAATAGTATTACTTGTAATATAATGCCCAATCATTTTACATACTAATACTAGAAGCACATTAACTACTAAGGAAGACGTATGTTTCTACAGTCATATTAGACATTTTCTAAGTTCCATGAACAGACAGAATATAACATATTTCAGTCACTGCCAAGCCAGATTAGATTTGATTCAATGCAGGTGAAACATCACAGCAAAATTCAAACTGCCAATCTCCCAAGCTATATGCAAAGATTCTCAAGGAGTCCTAAATATATAGAACTTGAGGATATTTACTTGGTCTACCTCTCATCTTCAAATACATGACAGCTGCTAGGGCAACACCGTCTCAGGCACAAAGATGTCCAAAAGTGAGAACCTCATCTCCCAGGAGACACTTAAATGTATGCTTACGTGGAAGGGGAGGGTTACTGAGAAGCACAGGGAGAGGCCATTGCATAGAGAGCACAGGAGTAATCAGAGGATAAAAAATGCATCAGACATATTTCCCAGGCATTCGGTATTAAAAAAATGAAGAGAATCTAACATAAGTTAAGTATCTACTATGTTCCAGGCAATGCACTGAGTACTTTATGTTTATTTACCCTTTAAAGCTCAAAATGAATTAATAAGGTCAATATTAGTACCCCATTTAGAAATGAGAAAATGAGAGTTTAGAGAGATCAATGAATAAAACAGAATTGTCATAGAAAATGAATAGGCCTGCAATCATTCAACAAATACTTTTTTAAAGCATGTTCTATGCTGTCAGTACCAGTCTAATGTGTCATGAACCAGGCCAGGCACTGGGGATAAAATGGTGAACTATCCCTGCCCTCCTAAAACTCACAGTGGCCGAAGTAGACATTAAATACCAATTACATCTATTAACATTTCACTTAAAATTGTGACAAAAAGAAGTACAGTGGGACCTCACCCAGCCAGGATGATCAGGGATGACTTCCTAGGAAGTAACATTTATGCTAAAAGGTGACTCACAGATGCCAGGTAAATAGAGACAAGAAACGGTCTAGGCAGAAAAAATATACATAAAAACAACATTTCAACGGCTCTGTAGCAGGAAAGAACTTGGCATGTGGGGACAATTGAAAAGGCACTGGTATTAGAGCAGCTGCCCCTTTCTTCAAGTGACTTCTGCAGGGAGACTGCTGTTATAAATATACAAATCTATGATGCACAACCTAAACCAGAGAACGCATGACCCTGTGTTGGAGCATACTATGCTGGCGGTGAGTAGGATGAGATGAGCTGGACAAGTCGGCCACATCTAGAGCATGCAGGGGATTGTTGGTGTTGCAAGGATTAGGGTTCTTACTCTAAAAGCATTGGGTAGCCACTATCAGTTTTTAGCAAGGGAGTAACATAATCAGTTCTGTATGTGAATAAGATTATGCTTGCTGACCACTGTGAATGTCCTGATAATAATTCATAATAGTTCATAATAATTCTTAAGTAAATTGTCTTTTTATAAGCCTACAATATGTTACGAGGACAAGCCACATACTCAAATTCTTTTGCCTACTACAGCAGCAGATACCTTGTTTGATATCCCTCCTACAGAGAAAGTTGCCTGGGAACCAGCAGCAGCGGGAGTAGCATCACCTGGGAGTTTGTTAGAGAAACGCATAATCTCAGGCCCCACTCATGTCCTACTGAATCAGAATCTGCAGTTTTAACCAGATCCCCAGGTAATATGTTTGCACTTAAAGACAAGAAGCCTTATCTTACATAATCCATATCACACTACCTCCCCTAGAAGCACCACCCCCACCTCACCCTCATGAAGTCTCAAAATAATCTTAATGGTAACGCTTTCTGGGACTAATAATTTTATGGAGCCCACTGATACCTCTAAACTAGTTCATCAGCATTCTTGGATAGGATCTTTGGATAGGATCCCATATGGTGACACACAAATATGGTTCTTAGTAAAGAAAGTGACAAAAAAAAAAAAAAAATAGAACAAGTCAGAGTCCTGTAGTGCAGACATCATTACTAGCAAAAGCAGCCTATGACATCATTGTTATGTTGGCTAACAATGGGTTATTTTAGGTTACCTCCTTCAAGGCAGTTATTAAATTGCACTTTGGTCACACTTATAAAACAAAACACATGGCTGGGTATCTGTAATCCCAGCACTTTGGGAGGCAAAGGTGGGAGGATTGCTTGAGGCCAGGAGTTTGAGACCAGCCTGGGCAACATAGCAAGACCCCATTTCTAATAATAAAAAACTAAAAAAAAAAACAATAACAGCAAAGTACACACACATACCCACACACCATACACAACAAAACACCAAGCTTCTGCCATAAAATGCCTTATATTACCTGAAAGACCAAGAAAATATTAACTATATGGTAAGATAATTTTGAGTTGATTCATTCATTTTATTTTATTTTATTTTATTTTATTTTTTTGAGATGGAGTCTCGCTCCGTAGCCCAGGCTGGAGTGCAGTGGCGTAATCTCGGTTCACTGCAAGCTCTGCCTCCTGGGTTAACATCCTGCCTCAGCCTCCCAAGTAGCTAGGACTACAGGCACCCACCACCACGCCTGGCTAATTTTTTATATTTTTAGTAGAGATGGGGTTTCACCGTGTTAGCCAGGATGGTCTCAATCTCCTGACCTTGTGATCCGCTGGCCTCAGCCTCCCAAAGTGCTGGGATTACAGGCGTGAGACACCGCGCCCAGCGATTCATTCATTTTAAGGCAACAGTTACTTGCTAGTGGTAGTAGCCTTTTAGTCAGAGTTTTCTCTAGATATTTTTCTTTGTTATCTTTAGGCACTTTGTCATGAGGTTAAAAAGTACAAAAGGTACTATGAAAATTACCTACTACTTAGTTTCTGATAGTTCCCATGAATTGTGCAATATTGCTATTTGGTAAATATTCTGTGGCTCTGCTTGGAACATGTGGTGCTGTGTGAACGGAAACAGAATTTGAAAGCCAGCTGCCTGGATCAAATCCTTCTTTGCCATTTACTAGTTGTGCAACTTCGATTTCTCTGTGTTTCAGTTTCCTCATCTCTAAAAGGGAAATGACAATCATACCACACAGAGCTGTTATGAGGTTTCAATAAGTAAACACATTTAAACTACTTAGAAACAATGTCTGGAACATGTTAAATAGTATGCATTTACTAGTTTGCTGTTGTTATTATATTACAAATTAATATTATCGGAAGTCAAGAAGTTTTACTGGCAATTATTCTTGGGGCAATAGGCAAAGGAAAGAATGTTAGTCACACTTCATTCAAATGTCACTAGCAGGAAAGGTTACCTGCTAACAATTGGGAAATTGCCAAATATTTGTTCCTTTGATGACACATGTAAGAAACCTGTAAGGCCATGTGGCCTCAGCAAGATAATTACCAGAACAATTGCCTTGGGTGTCAAAAGTCAATAATTCAAAATAGTGTCTCACAATTTTAAAATCTTCTGTGATCATTTGTAGTTGAGAGTTTCTTCCCTGAAGATTTAAGATGACCTAACTTAAAACCAGCAAACATTACCTTCTCCTGCCAACTGAACTGTACTCAGAGTCTTAAAAGCCACCTACAATGTGAAATCAGTTTACTTTTATTAACTTTTAGCAATGTAATCATTCCTTCAAAATGCTACATATTTTATACAGAGAGGATTATTTTACATGGCAAAAACATAATTCCACTTCCTAAAAGTTTGCAGCCTATGAAGCATATATTATAAATCCTTACCATTCACTTATTTAATTTTGTTATTTTCTGATGCTCAGTGAAGTTGCATCTCAGATTACAAGAGAGCCATTTCCTACAGGCTCTGTCAACTCTTTTGAAAAACACATAAATTCTGAGAAATAATTTCCACAGAGCAAAACAAAAAGCTACAGACATCACTTTCACAATGAGATAAATCCCATATGCTTTAATCTTTATAGTATATGGTTATTGTCTTAGTCCATTTTCTGCTGCTATAACACAATACCACAGACTGGGTAATTTAACAAGAACACAAATTTATTTGGCTCACAGTTTTGGAGGCTGGGAAGTCCAAGAGCATGGCGCCAGCATCTAATGAGGGTCATCTCATGGTGAAAGGGTGGAAGGCAGAAGCCAGTGTACAAGATACAGGGAAGTGGGCTGAACTCATCCTTTTTATTAGGAACCCCTTGAGCAATTACTAAATCATTCCCATGATAATGGTATTAATTCATTCATGAAGGCAGAGTCCTCATGCCCTATCAACTCTTAAAGGTTCAACCTCTCAACATTGTTACAATGGCAATTACATTTCAACATGAGTTTTGAAGGAGACATTCAAACCATAGCAGTTGTTTATCAAGAAAAACTCCGTACCTAACAGTATTCAATAATTACTTATTAAACAAAGACAACTTTGTTTTTAAAAATGTAATAAATACATGTACTTCATATTTCTGCATTTTTATTCCTGAGACAATTTAACACAAAATTAAGTTTTATCAATTAGATGAAAAAACCACTATTTTTTTTTCTTTTTTTAAAGTTTTCAGTTCAGGGGTACATGTACAGGATGTGCAAGCTTGTTCCATAGGTAAATGTGTGTCATGGTGATTTGTTGTACAGATTATTTCATCACCCAGGCATTAAGCCTAGTATCCATTAGTTATTTTTCCTGATCCTCTCTCTCCTCCCACCCCCCACCCTCCAACAGGCCCCAGTGTGTGTTGTTTCCCCCATGTGTCCATGTGTTCTCATCGTTTAGCTCACATTTATAAGTGAGAACATGTGGTATTTGGCTTCCCGTTCCTGTGTCAGTGTGCCTCTAGCTCCATCCATGTCCCTGCAAAAGACATGATCTCATTCCTTTTTATGGCTGCATAGCATTTTATGGTGTATATGTACCATATTTTCTTTATCCAGTCTATCATTGATGGGCATTTAGGTTGATTTCATGTCTTTGCTATTTTGAATAGTGCTGCAGTGAACATATGTATGCACGTGTCTTTATAATAGAACAATTTATATTCCTTTGGGTATATACCCAGTAATGGGATTGCTGGGTCAAATGGTATTTCTGTCTCTAGGTCTCTGAGGAATCTCTGCACTGTCTTCCACAATGGTTGAACTAATTTATGCTTCCACCAACAGGGAAAATTGCTCCTTTTTCTCCACAACCTTTCCAGCATCTGTTATTTTCTGACTTTTTAATGATAGCCATTCTGACTGGTGTGAGATAGTATCTCACTGTGGTTTTGATTTGCATTTCTCTAATGATCAGTGATGTTGTGCATTTTTTTTCATATAACTGTTGGCTGCATGTATATCTTCTTTTGAGAAGTGTCTGTTCATGTCCTTTGCCCACTTGTTAATCTGGTTAGTTGTTTTTTCATTCTAAATTTGTTTAAGTTCATTATAGATGCTGGATATTGGTCCTTTGTCTGATGCATAGTTTGCAAAATTTTTTTCCCATTCTGTAGGTTGTCTGTTTACTCTGTTGATAGCTTCTTTTGCTGTGCAGAAGCTCTTTAGTTCAATTAGATTCCATGTGTCAATTTTTGCTTTTGTTGCAATTGCTTTTGGCATCTTCATCATGACATCTTTGCCCATATCTATGTCCTGAATGGTATTGCCTAGGTTTTCTTCTAGGGTTTTTATGGTTTTGGATTTTACATTTAAGTCTTTAATCTATTTTAAGTTGATTTCTGTATATAGTGTAAGGAAGGAGTCCAGTTTCAATTTTCTGCATATGGCTAGCCAGTTCTCCCAGAACCATTTATTAAATAGGGAATCCTTTCTCCATTGCTTTTGTCAGGTTTGTTGAAGATCACATAGTTGTAGGTGTGTGGTCTTATTTCTGGGTTCTCTGTTCTGTTCCATTTGGTTTGTGTGTCTGTTCTTATACCGGTACCATGCCGTTTTGGTTACTATAGCCCTGTAGTATAGTTTGAAGTCTGGTAGCATGATGCCTCCAGCTTTGTTCTTTTTGCTTAGGATTGCCTTGGCTACCCGGGCTCTTTTTTTGGTTCCATATGAATTAAAATAGTTTTTTGCTAGTTCTGTGAAGAATGTCAGTGGTACCTTAATGGGAATAGCATTGTATCTATAAATTTATTTGGGCAGTGTGTCCATTTTCACAATATTGATTCTTCCTTCCATGAGCATGAAATGTTTTTCCATTTGTTTGTGTCATATCTGATTTAATTGAGCAGTGGTTTGTAGTTCTTCTTGTAAAGGTCCTTCACTTCCATTATTAGCTGTATTCCTAGATATTTTATTCATTTTGTGGCAGTTGTGAACGGAAGTCCATTCTTGATTTGGCTCTTGGCTTGACTGTTGGTGTACAGAAATGCTAGCAATTTTTAGACATTGATTTTGTATCCTAAGACTTTGCTGAAGTTGCTTATTAGCTTAAGAAGTGAAAAACACACTATTTATTTAAAAACTCCCACATAAAAAGCTGATAATTATGTTGCTTGAAATATATAATTCAGAGTATTTTACTCTAAAATTTTGCTTTGCTAATATTTCCTAAAATAATCAAGCTTCTAAATTACAAAATGGTACTCTGAAATATCATGAGGCTTTTAATCAAATAAAAATAAAATATCTATAAAAATATTACAAATTAATTTTTGTGTGCATAATAATTTCTGTATTAGCATAATTAACAAGATTCCATGAATATATTGTTTCTAATTTAAAGTGACAAGAATTCCATTGGAGATTAAGAAGTAGGTCAATCAATTGATTAGTAAATTCAGTCACTTTATCCTTATGGTATTTGAAGTAGCTAGTAAAATTCAATACAAGACAATACCACTGCAGCCATGTAGTCTAATAGCCTTTGTTTAAAATGGATTTCAGCAGGTTGGGTAAATACACTGCTGTACTCCATAGGAACCAGAACTAAAAACAGTACAATATGATACCTTTGATAACTCCAAGTTTCTTTAAAACAACATCATGTTATACATACCAGAATGTGGACATAATTAGTTTTTTTTTTTTTTTTTTTTTTTTTTTTTTTTTTTTTTTCTCTAAAATCATTTCTTTTATTCCTATTAACAGAACTTTGGGAGACAAGTTATCCTACTACAAACATGAGAAAAGCAAAAGCTAACACAAACACACACAAAAATAGTTTAATTATAAATTATAAATTGTTGCCTGCAAGTAGCATTGTCATCAGTTTAACCTGAATTAGATAAATTAACAAGCAAGATGTAAATTCACTTGACATAATTTTAAAGGTTGACATAAATTGTATTGTTTCACCTGTGTGTCTAGACTTTAAGATGGGGCTTTTACTATGTTACTTAAAACTTTTTTGTTTAACTATACATAATTAGTTTTTGATAAGTAAATGTAGGATTCATTTGTAAGAGAACATGGTTAAATATTCATAACTGTAATTGTACTTCCTATAGTTAGTGGCTGTCTCGATATGGTCGAAAGGTTTATCTCAATTGATTTTACAATCTATTCTCCATAACTCTATCAGTAGGAGACCATTTCTCTTATAGGACCATGCCTGTGAGTTTCAAAGATCACATGAAAGTAACTCTCAGCTTTGTTAGATATTACCCTTGTCACGTAGCTGCTTTGTCTGAAAAGCACTTAGACTATAAAGTTTAAGGGAAGCGCCATGTTTTATATTCTAATTGACCACTGACTGGCCAAGCAGTGTTTACTGGACTGTTTATGTAAAAAGCACTGTGCCAGCTTAAGGAGGAATATAAAAATCTACAGTACAGCCTTGCCTACCTAGCTGGAAAGGTAAGTTAAATGCATGTGTACCAAGATGTCCTGGTTGATCCAAGCTGAGAGTGGACAGATGACAATTCTTCCCAATACTATGCTAGTCCGCTTCAGGGTTTAATTTGCATGAGTATTTGTATTGGAAGGGCAGGGGACAGAAAGCTCTGGCTGGCTACAAAATCTAGATCTACTTACTGTTTATCAGATATGTGTATCTCTGCATAAGTAATAATTATCGTCAGTGCCAATGTCCTTATGTTTAACATGAGAGTAACAATAGTATATATTTTATAAGATTATAGAGAGAATCAAATTAGATAACACATATAAAATGCTTAGCATAGTGCCTGATAACTAATAAGTGAACAATAAGTGTTGGTTATGTGAGGAAGTAGATTCCCTAGTGTGAGTTTTCTCTTTAGGAGAGAGGTTAAGCCTGAAGCTAAATAAATTGCTTTCAGATAAACTTTGTGAGATTTGAGTTCCAAACAGTACTGCTTGGGAACTAAGGACATAAAATCAGATTCAGGGCTTGAGAGGGAGCAAGCTTTGCCTTTCTGCTTGGAACACAGTGAGGCCTGAGTTGTGATGACCTTTGGCACCACATGGCTTTACAGTTTGGAGAGCACCAGGAGAGAAGCAATATTCTCACAACAGACACTGCTCCTAAGTGCCTTTTGGGAACCAAACATCAAGGTGGATGGGAGAGAATACGGGGAACTGGTCCTAAGCAGATGTGAGAAAACAAAAATTATCAGAAATGACTGGAGCTATTTACACAAGGAAAGACTATGAACCTCATTTGTATACTAACAGGCTGGTAGGGCCTGATGACATTTGCCTCATTCATCTATAAACACAATAAAAATATAAGGCAGCACATGCTAAGGGCAATTAAAGTAGCCAAGATGAAAGTTCACTATGAAGTTCAGAGGAGGAAGAGATCTGTGTAAGATAGAGCATTCGAAGCTCCAAAACATCAGCTGGCCTTTGCAGGCTGGTGGAAGCCAAGTTGTTTATGGCAGGTATTTAAGTAGGAAAGACAGGTGAGCCAAGGTGTGGAGTGGATGCATGCTTGGGGCTTTGGGGACAACAACTGTTACAGGAGTAAGTGGGTGGTGTGTGCAAGGAAATAGTGGGGAAAAGGTTAGAAAACTATTCTGGGATCATATTTGAATGGTGAAGGGACTTGGGTGCTGCAGGTGTTGGGGAACTACAGAAGAAAGATTTTGATTTGGGAAACCTACAGTGAAACTAGTAACTGATAAAGTTAATCAGTCTTCGCTTGTGGTACATAATAGGAGAGATGCACAGGAGTATGTGAAAATGGTGAAAAGCTCTTCCTAGATGAAGTGGGACAGCAATGAGATGTAATATTATACTGACATAACATTACTTACCATTTTCTTAAAAAGCATTTACAGGGGAAAAATAGAAACTAATTAAGAGAAGTATGGCCTTATATTACTCCTCAATTTCCATTCAGAATTTTCTGATGATTACTACTCTATGCTCCAACGGATATAGCTGTAGGCCACATCTTGCTTGTTTGTAAGTTGCACAAGCACTCTTCATGATACACTGAAATTCCCAGCGTTAATCTAATACTCTGTCTCTGTCTGTCTCTGTCTCTCTCTCTCTCTAGGTCTAATTCAGATTGTGCTTTGGAAATATAACTGCACTCCTACAATTTTTTTAGGCATTTCAAACCCTGCATATTGATACATTTCTATATAATGGTAGTTGTGATAGAACAGTGTCATATAAAAATATAGTTTTCTCTCATTCAGAGTCCTTGAAATAAATTTTTTCAAATAGGTTGGTAAAGCGATTTAATGCTTTTGCCTGCTGCTAACCCAACTGAATGTTGATACATGCCATTGGTTTACATCCTTCTTCCAATGTTTGCCTAGGAAAAAAAATGTTATTCAACTCGAGCAATGACTAGGTTTTTCGAGGATATTCTTATAACTACACACACTCACTTGAGCTCTTCAGCAAGATTCTCAGTAGAAGTCCATCATGATGCAGTAGGGTTTCCAGAAGCAAGTTCCAGTTACAACCTGGCTGGGATAAGACCAGTTTCAATTGACCCTCGGCTTTCAGTCCTCCAGCTGATGGAGTCCTTTCAAAATGCAAGATAAAGATGGAGTAATGAAGTTAATTTATCTATGAAATTAATAGCCTTAAAGTACAGATGTAATGCTAACTCCTTTAAATGTCAATTCCTCCCAGATTATTCTGAAAATGCTTTCATGCTTACTTACTTTAGGGTTGCCTGGGGAAGGAATTACACTTAATCTCAACTAGCTAAAAGCAAATTAACATTTGGTACCTTGCCAAATTTAAAACTGATACAAAATACCCATGCCTATATTTCATGGAACTATGTCTGTTTTTGTTTCATGGAGAGAAGAAAAATTATTTATGTATTTTTTGAATGCATTCATTTGTTTATTCACCAAATATATCAATGCCTACTATGTGCTATTAACTCCTTTCATTATTAATTGAAAGAAGTTCTGATGGGTTTCACTAGTTTGTAATTTGCTATATAATGTGATTGCAGATGAAAAAAAAATCAAAGCTTCTGTCAAGGGTCAACTGTAATCTAATTATTTAATATGTAAAGCCTTACATCAACATTCAATTATCAGAACTGCTGCTATTATACGGTTACCTACTCGGGTAATCATTTCATCAAAGGGGAAGAATTCCGAGGCAAATACGCTTCTGCTTGAAAAATTATCAGTGTTGAACAGAAAACAGAAATCAGGTCTCTCACATCACCACTTTCATTTATCAATGAATCAGCAGGAGAGCAAAGGAACTGAGAACATTATTTACTTTTCCCTTCTAAAATCTAGAAATCTAAAATTTAGATTGGCTAATAGTCGCAAAATGGGAAATCAACTTACAAGGAGAACAACAACAAAAAAGGCAGGAAATAGTTAAACTGAATCTGGTGACAGCCTTAAGGACATGGGAACAGGGCGGCATGGGGAAGGGAAGGTGGACTGAGAAATCTAGAGGTGAGAATGGGAGCATCATATGCTTCAGGGTAGAAAGTAATGCAGAGCAGAGGGTATCACTGAGAGAGGCAATCTGCAGCATTATCATTAGCAGATGCAATTTACTGTGTGGTAAGCCATCCAGTTATCAACACAGTCTAGACCAGTGGTTTTCAAAGCTTGGGCCCCAAACCAGCAGCATCAACATCATATCCTAATTCTCCAGCCTCATCCCATCAGAAATTCTGGGGTGGGGAGTGGGGGCGGAGAGCGGGGGGACAGGGCAGAAATCCGTGTTTCAACAATCTTTCTCCAGAAGATTCTGTTGCACACATGGTAAGGCTTGATGCATGTAGGCAGTGCTTTCTGAAGCACAGGCAGTAGGGTTAGGACCAATTAGCATCCTCTTTCCTGCCTCTGCCTTTGCGCAGGTCCACCTTGGCTGCACCCATAATGGGCTAAATGTTTGTGTTCCCCCTCCTCAAAATTAATATGTTGAAACCCTAATCCCAACGTATCTGGGGATGAGGACTTTGAGAGATAACTGGGTTCATGAGAGTGGAGACCCCATGAATGTGATTACAGTCCTTCTAAGAAGAGGCTGGAGAGTTAGCCTGACCTCTTTCTGCATGAGGATACAAGAAGTTCGCTATGGCAAACCTGGAAGAAGGCCTTCACTAGTATGCAACTGTGCTGTATCTCATCTTAGACTTTCAGCCTCCAGAAACATGAGAAATAAATGTTTGTTAAGCCACCCAATCTATGGTATATTTGTTACAGCAGCCAGAGCTAAGATACCATCCATGCAATAAACTCCCTATAACCTTTTATCTTTATCTTAATCCTACTCTTCCTTTAATTTGCAGCAAAAAATTCTCTATCCCTGTGAAGTCTTCACTAAAAATTTCTCTTCACAGTGGCAAGTTTACACATTTTAGCACTTTATTATTTCATCAACTAAAGTTTTATCTGTTCAATTCACCCAGATTCGAACTTTGTGAAGACACTTGCTTTATATCCCAAAGCTTCTACTAGTGAACTAAGCACACTTAAAGGCTTTCTAAATGTTAACTGATTGATTTTTCTGCCCATAAATGAGTAGGCAAACTTATAGAAAAAAAATGATGAGGACGCTTTGCCAAAAGGCTGGCTTAAACAAAAGTGAGAAGATTCAAAGACACAAAATGGAAAAGTCTCGAAGCACCTCCCCCTTGGCTTGGAATGGTGTTTGGAACATCTCATAACTTTATTATGCACAAAATCCATCAGCTTGTGCTTGAACCTTGGGCCAACTCAGGCTTCCCATGTAATACTCTGATAACATATCTCAAATTGGAGTAACTCCTCAGGCAATTGGTGGGGCACTGTTAGCTAGGAAACCTCCTGCCTTGGGTGAGTGGTAAAGAGAGAAGAAGGGTGTTACTAAACTCTAGGGCCAGAGGAATCAAGTTTATCAGTTCTGAACATCCCAGGAGTTATGAATTACTTTTGCAGATTAGTCTGGGTCTGGCTTTTGCAGTAGTTCCAAATGTGGTGCCAAAGGGAGAACTCACTAGGTGAGCCCTTTGGACTAAAAATCTAAAACAGACCCTTACAATGGTTGCCCCTACTTCCATCCTAAATCCTAAACACTGATTCTAGATGCTCCCTTGGGATTCAATGGATGAAAAATGCTACTTGATAGTAAGCTGTATATTAAAATTGTCTTGGGTTTTGAACATTTCCTACCTATATATTATGCTTGAGTTGAGTGCTAACTTAAGGATCCATTTAATGAACTGAAAGATCCCATTTGGCTGAAGTGTAGAAAGGAAAGGGAATCTTTGAGAGATAGTCTGAAGAAGGAGCCAAGAGCTAGATTGTGGAGGGCCTTAATATCCCAAGGTGTGGATTTTACGCCCATTGGAAAGTTTAAGGCAAAGGAGTTTCCCGATCTCGTTGCAGTGTGGTGAATGGATTGGAGGTGGTTAGTGTTTTCCTTAGCCCTTCAGTCATGGAATAAAATCATTTGAATGTCACTTTATACCACTGTATCTGAATACCTGGTTATAAATAAAATCTCTCATTTACCAGATGGAAAGCTGTTTGTTGACATGTACCTCAATTCTTGGATCTTTCAACTTATCACAGATTTTGAAATGTACAGTAGAATGACTCACTATGAGGAAAAATAAAATAGTACAAACATTCTTCAATCACCAAGCTCTGAGTAATAAATGCATTGAGGAATCTGTGTTGGGCATATGGAGAAGCATATGTTCCCTCAGCCTTTGAGCTGGTGGAGCTGTGAAAGTGAGATTAGCCTTACAAAAAACGACAGAAAGGGAAATTTTATATATATACACACACACACACACACACACACACACACGTATGTATGTATCAAATATGTACATGTTGAATTCCACCATAATACAAAGAGGGGGAAAATCTTATAAATCCTATAGAACTCATAAATCTTGTACTAGGAGACAGATGAATTTATGGCTGGGTTGTACTCAGCTTATACTCCAATAAGTGCTGTATTTCTGGGGCACAAATTTGCCTAAAGAATTTTTAAATTCCAAGTAGTAATGGAGTCCAAGCATTATTGGTTTATGAAACTATTAAACTATTTTTATAAAATCATTGTGAAAAATCTTAGCTACATTCAGGTATGTTTATGAAAATTCATCAATTAGCTCCCACACTTTCTTCAATTTTTTGGTATGTACTCATGCTGCAATAGAATGTTTAAACAAAATCTTAGCTGTATCAGTCATACTGTCCTGACTTCCAACTTGATGTGAGGTAAGGCTTGGGCCAAGAGAAGGCTCTGCAGTAGGTTCACACTGGGATATGAGTAGCCTTATTGCTCAGGCCACATGACCATGGGGTATATTGTTCCTACCATTTATATATCATGCAGAAGCTGCAAGACTAGCAGAAAATTGGAATGGACTCCAAAATTCACAGCTTGGGAATGGCACTCAGTGGTGCTGGAACACTGTCCCTCAAGACTTGATACTTACTTTTAACCAACAGCCATTATATGGTACTGTGGCCCCAACAGACAAACTACATAGGTCTGAGAGACAAGGGGTGAAAGTAGGAGCAGCCCCTCCCACCAAAGATTGTGATAATCCACTTGGCAAATTTGTGCTTTCTATCCCAATAGCGATAAGCTCTGGAGGAGCAGAGGTTCTGGTTTCCACGGTGGGGTGGGATGGGGGTATAAACACGTCTACCAGGGGGACCATTTAGGATCCCACTAAACCTAAAGTTATAGCTGCCATCTGGTCATTTTTGGCTTTCCATGCCAGCAGTCTTTCAGGCAAAGAAAGGAATTACTGTGCTGGTGAGGGTGATTAACGCTATTTATCATGAGGAGCTGGGCTTGCTACTACATAAAGGGAGCAGGGAGGTGTATCTGTAACTCAAGAGATTCACTAGGGCATCTCTCAATGCTTTCATGACTGACAATTATCACATTCAGAAGACTTCAGTAACCAAGTCTGATAAGGGAATAGTAACCAGGAGTTCAGCACCTCGAGGATGAGGGTCTCAGTGTCCCCACTGGGCAAATAACATAAATCAGCAGAGATGATGGCCAATCATGAAGGAAAGATGGAATAGGTGGTAGAAGAATGTAATAATAAATATCACTTGCAGATTCAGAAATATCTGCAGCAGGGGGTACTGTAGCCTGTCCTACTAAGTCCATTGTCATTAAGTTTAAATAAATAAATAAATTGTAACCAGCTATGACCCTGAAGAATCAATGATAGAATTCAGGGAACCTAACATAGGGAATAAGCAGATCTCAGTGGTGTAAAGGGTAGGGCCACAGAAGACACTGTCAATGACCCCATGTATTAATCCGTTTTCACGTTGCTCTAAAGAACTACCTGAGACTGGGTAATTTATAAAGAGGTTTAATTGACTTACAGCTCGCATGGCTGGGGAGGCCTCAGGAAACTTACAATCATGGCAGAAGGCAAAGAGAAAGCAAGGCACATCTTACACAGCAGCAATACTAATCTAGCACCTGAATCACTAAGACATTGGACAATACTGAATAACTCAGCCATCCTTCTGAGGAGCAGAAGTTACCTCCTTGGTGCCATTGACTATTATTGGTCCCTGTCTATAAGATATTGACCTGTTACGGGGAGTTCAGAAAAAGTCTCCCCTAGCATCACATTCCTGACCCAGTGAGAAAGTGGTTCAATATTTCTTCCACTTTATCATACTTGAAGTAAGTCCTTTCAACGTGTTTAGGTAATTGATAAAACTTACCACTCTCTGAAATATATAGCTCTTTACTAACAGCAGCTATGAATGATAGTTTAGTATTTATGTGATGAATGCCACTGAGGCACTTGAGCTCATGGAGTCCTCATGACCCTCCCATGAGAGTATCTCAGAAGTTAAGGGAAGAAGATGTTTCAAGATGGAGGAAGTAGACCGTAGGACTACATGCTGTCTTCAAGAAGATTAATAAGATTGTATTGTATTTATGTCTCAACATAAATACCAAAATATAAACTGTTTCATATATGGGGAAACTGAACTGAATCACGCCTAGGCTAACTTTCCAAAATCACAAAACTCAACAAGTATGCAAACCAATGTGAAAACCTGTAGCTGTTTCCTATCATCACATTGCTGGCTTCATTTCTATATTCTGAATTATGTAATATATTTAAGCCATGATAGAAAAAACATAAACCTTAAGATATCTAGGTCCATATGCTAAATACCTAGTTCAATTGACATTTTCACTTTTTAAAATAACTGTTCCACAGACACTGACTTCCCTCTGAAAATCTTTTCATACTGCTTGTCCATCCACACTCTGAAACAGCCATTTAAGATCTCTGGTGTTTAAATCTCTCGTTACTTCTCCGCTGGCTATTGGCACTATGTCAACGCTTGGCACCTCATCAGAGCACAAGATCTCTAAGCTCTTTTCCTCAGTCCTGCAGAGCAGTTTTTCAGCAGCAGTTGGGAGACCAAAAACTCTTTTTGTCCTCCTCCCTAGATATTCTCTCCTAAGGATACTAGAAGTCACCTCCTCATTAAGACGGTGCTTGCCCTGCCTGGGCCTTACCACACAGAACAAATGTTCCTACCGTTTAATATAGCACTTATGCAATACAATACTTTAATATAGCACTTAGGGGACACAATACCAGTTTGAATTTTTTTATTCATTCATTCAACTAATATTTATTGTTTAACTTGTATACGCTAAACCATGGAGACATAACAGTAAGCAAAAAGCAGAAGTTCCTTATTTTTATAGAATTTAGTGGAGGATACATATATAGTTTAAGTGATCATACGAATAAAGATAAAATAACAATTATAAAAACTCATTGAAAGAAAAGCAAAAATGCTATTAGAAGTTGCAGTAAAAAGGAAGTTAACTAGTCTTTGGGGTTGATAAAAGGCTTCCCTGCAGAAGTCACATTTGAGCTGAGAGATGAAGATAAGCTGGCATTACCTATGTGAAGGAGAAAGACATTTTAGTGAAAGGGAAAAGCATATGCAAAGATCCTGTGGCAGAAAGGAACATGGCACAGAAAGAAAATGTAAATGGGTTAATGTATGGAAAGCAGAATTCACAGAGTAGCAGGTATCAGAAGCGGGTTGAGAAGTGGGTAAGAGTCACATCTATGTAGATATTGTAGGCTGTGCTAGTTTTTTGTACATACTTAAGGATACCGGTGAATTCATGGAAGGTAAGCCATAAGTATGCTATGATGAAATGTGAGTTTGGAAAATAGATTCAGGTTTGAGAAAACTCTTGCTACAGTTGGAGAATATTATAAATGGAAGTCGACATGTACACAGGAAAAATGCTAGTGGTCACTGGAGTAGTTAAGAGAGAGATGATAGTAGTTGGGACTAAGGTGAAACTGGTACTATGGAGAGTAGATATTAGAAGTTAAAATTAATGAGACTTAGTAATGGATTTGGTATGTAGGAGAGAAAAAAGGAGGTGTCCAATTGCCTCCTAAGTCTAAGTCTCTGGCTTCTACAATTGGATGGACGTACCATTAGCTGAGATAGGGAACAGTAGAAGAGGATCTGTTCGGAGGGGAGTATCCTAAGTCCAGTTTTGGTCATGGTGAGTTTGAGATGTCTTTATGATTTCCAGGTGTAAATTTCAAGAAGGTAGTCATGTATGGTTGGTGCCCATATATTATGGATCTGTAGTCTTAGGAGGGATTAAAATTAATGATATGGATTTAGGGGGCACACAGGGAGTACAGGAAACATAGAATGTTATCATCATCAAGAAAAAAGGTTACAGTATAGAATACTAACAATGTTCAATAGTTAATTGCCAGGTTAAAGTAGATGAACCTGCAAAGGAAACAGAAAAGCAGCAACAGGAAAGAAAGAAGACAAAAGTGGGTAAAAATCTCAGGAGGAAATCAAGAGAATACGTCAAGATGGAGGGAGTAGACAATGGTATCATATACTGTGGTCAAGTAGGCAAATACAATTGATTTCTTCACCAACATGTGACAATATGAGGAAAGGGACTTTGTCTCAAATGTCACTGCCTGCCTCTTTCTTCACCATTGACACCTAGCATAATGCCTTACATGGAGAACATTTTTTGAATGCATTTATTGAAGGAATGATTAAACACATCTTGCTAAACTAAATAAAAGGAAAGACCCACATAGCATGTAATATGAATATAATGAAACCAAAGATAGCTTAATATTTTTAGGGAAGAAAATATATGTATATAAATGCAAAACAGGATTACATTGAATAGAAGCATAGTAGAAACAAAAAGCCCAGTGGAAAGAAATATATACAGCTCAAAAGGGACTGGCCATAAATCAAAGCATCATGTTGTCACCACAAAAGAAAATTAGTAGTTAAAATGAATGGACTGTTTACTCACACTGATTATACTTCTTGGACTCAGTGTACAGTTATGACCTACTTAGCTAAGGAAGACCTGAAAATGCTTTTTTAAACCACATGAAGAGGAAAGTTTAGAAAAAGATAAAAGGCATTATAATGCAACATATTATAATTGACTAGGACAACATTCTTTCTTGAACATTTCTATGAATGCACAATATGGTATCTGTGTTAACCTTGAGATTAATACATTTTTCACATGTCTTAGCTTAATCTAGTATGAAACTGATTATCCTTTCTAAATCAACTCACGTTGTTAGCCTATACCACTACTAGGGACAATGAATATAGTACATTTTACTTACTGCTTTGAAAATACATTTATTTTCCCTAAAATAAACTCTTCTAACTTTATTCCCAGGATTCTAGGGGAATATGAAAAATTGTGCTTTTATCCATTTCATAGTTTTCTCTAGTAAGATTATAGACAAATTTACAGTCCATACTGCTATTTGTACATTTTTAATTCTATTTGTCTTCTGAATTTCGTGTCCTTTTTGTTTCTTTCCTTCTCACCCACTTTTAATTAATTATCGTAGTTTATTTAATGTTGCTAAAAGCTGACTTAAATTCTTTCTGAAACAATGTGCAGGTATAAATAAGTAAGCAAATAGATGAATAAATTACTAAGTTCCTTCATGATATTAACTATTTCAGTCACCTCTCCTCTCAGCCTTCCCCTTTACCAAAAGATAGGCCTAATATATTTTTTGTTTGTCATCATCCAACTCCTTATTTCCTTGAACAGTTCATTTTAGTTGCTAAAGTGAAGAATAGAGTTTTGAAGGATAATTTGGGGGTGAAAGACTCATACAGACAGCTGTTACAGGTGAGGGAAATGAATGGAAAGGTGAGATTTTTAAGGTCATATAATGGTGGTCTAGGAATCCCCATTGTAATGTCTGATAAATGCAAATCAATAACTTTAGTTATTTTAAAATTGCTTTTATTGCTGCCCTGGGTTCCTCTGATTGTACGGTGCTCTGAGCACACTGGATTATAAATCACATGGATCATGTCTTTCTAAGAAGATTATATGGACTTAGTTGAAAATATGACACCTAATGGTCAGAGGGGATATCGGCTAGAGTCCTCCTAACATACCTTGCATGGAGAATTTAGAAAGACAGAGGAGACAACCAAAGGTATTCCAAGAAAGGAAACTGCATAAACAAAGGCCTGAAGCTGAGAATAAGCAACAAATTCAATATTAAAAATATGGAATAACTAAGTCTTAAAGACACATGAGGAGACTGACTTAACTGGAGCAGAGAAAACTCTCCAGGAAATAAGCCAGAAAACTCTCCAACAAGTAAGCCAGGAGTGACAGTGTGGGTGAAGCAGAAGCTACTACAGGTTTCTGAATGAGAGAGAGATATAATGAAAACAGTCTTTTAAACACGTTAAATAATAGTAAAATGGACTAAGGTTGTTATAATGGGGTGAAGAGAAAGGGTGATTCTAAGAGAATTTTGGAAGAAGAATGAACTAAACACAATAATAAACTAGGACTAGAGGAAGAAAAGGCTCAACATGGAAATCATGATCAAGATTGTATTTTGGAAGCATGTAGCAACACTGTTACTCCTAACAGAAAAGACTCCCTGCATGAAGGACAAGGGAAGAGGGGAAAGAAGGATCATTTGAAGACATCGTATTGAATGAAAGTGGGTATTCAAGAAATAAGAACAGCTGGACATATACCGTTGGGGTATAGGTAATCACTCAAAGCTATAGATGCAGCACTGGAAATCAATCTGTATAGAGGTTACAGGTTAAGCCATGTGAATAAAAGAGAAATCAAAGAAAATAGATTTTCTTTTTGCTTTTCAAAAAATGTATTTACAGGCCAGGCACAGTGGGTCATGCCTGTAATCCCAGCACTTTGGGAGGCCAAGGTGGGTGGATCATTTGAGGTCAGGAGTTCGAGACCAGCCTGGCCAACATGGTGAAACCCTGTCTCTACTAAAAATACAAAAAATCAGCTGGGCATGGTGGCGCGTGCCTGTAATCCTGGCTACTTGGGAGGCTGAAGCAGGAGAATCGCTTGAACCTGGGAGGCAGAGGTTGCAGTGATCCAAGATCGTGCCATTGGACTCTAGCCTGGGTGACAGAGTGAAACTCCATCTCAAAAAAAGAGTATTCATAATTAATAAAATTAAATTATAATCACTATAAAACTTTGGAAAGTATAGACAACTATGTAGATGAAAATTAAAATTGCTTGCAATCCTACCACCCAGAGATAAAAACTATAAACCCACCTCTATATATCCTTTCAATATTTATTTTTCTATATGTACTTTTTTTTGTGCTCTAAATATGGTAGTATTGCATAGTTCAACACTTCCTAATGATGTCCCACCTTCCAATAATTGTTAATTCCCTGCAAAACAAGAGTTCTCTCACCCAGCAAGTTTGGGGAATCTGCATACTAGATCACTCCTTTGAGACTGTCTTAGTCCATTTTGTGCTGCCACAAAAGAATAACACAGACTGGGTAATTTACAAAGAAGAAAAAATTATTTCTCACAGTTCTGGAGGCTGGGAAGTCCAAGATCAAGGCACCAGCATCTGGTGAGGCCATCTTGCTGCACCCTCACATGGCAGAAGAAGGGCAAGATAAAATGAACCCATTCCTGTAAGCCCTTTTTATGGTATATTAATCCATTTAAGACGGAAAAACCCACATGATATAAATAACTTCCATTAGACCCCACCACCCAACACAGTTGCATTGGGGATTATATTTCCAACAATGAATTTTGGAGGATACATTCAGACCATAGCAGAGCTAAACAATACATACTAGCACGTCAGAGTCCCTACAAAGTTAAATCACAAAAAAGACCTTATATAATTAATAACTGACAATCTTATTTGTGCAGTAGAATGATTTTTCATGTACACCTGTTAACATCATCCTGAACTGCTCTTCCCTTTGAAAGGCGGGGGTGTGGTTGTCAAGAGCTTAAGCTTTAGAATAGAACAGGCCTGGGTTCAGAGCCTGGCCTCCAATTTTGTTCTCTCCAGAATGTTGCTGCCTATACAGCACTTTGCACTCCATAAAAGAAGCACCTGAGTACTTACCTTACAGAACTAGTGTGAGGTTTTAAAAAGATAGTGTATGTAAAGCAGTTAGCACTGTGTCTGGTACACACTTATCACTCTAAAAACTGGGTTGGCTTTGGTAATTTCATAATTACTAACCTCAATTTTCCCCCTAACATATCTACCACAATTATTTCTCTATGTAATTATTTTTCAAAACCCAGCCCTTTAATCACTCCACAGTAGTCTATTATGCCACTATCCCATACTGAATTGTTTAATGCCACAATGTAGAACATTTATTTCCATTTTTTTCTCTTACAAATAATGCGCCGATGGATATCTTCATATATAAAACTTTGTCAACCTCTCTGATTAATTGCTTATAGTTGATTCCTAGAAACAGAATTGTTAGATAAAAGGGCAAAAATATTTTTAAGTTTTTAATACGTATTACTAAACTGCCCTCATGAATTTGCATAAAATTTCATTTCCACTATGAGCTGAATAGTCGTCCCCATGTTCTAGTCTTTGTGTTAGGATAATAATGGAGATTGGTTGCTAAACAGAACAGAAAGAAAAGAAATGTGCATTTTTGCTTGGTGTAGATATAGAAAAGAGAAAGAAGTTAATATAAGAATTAGTGTTTGAAAGATAAGCCCATTTCCATGCTGATTTCCAGGACTCTAGCTGGGTTGATCTGAGCAAGCTTGGAAGTGGAAGCCTTACAGAGTTATGCCTAAAAGAGAATAACTCCAGTGGTTCCAGATATAAGATAAAAGCGGGCAGTAAAATAGGTTAAAGCAAATGTGATAATAACATGGAGAACAGATATGTTTATAAACTTAGGAATTCATCAAATGACACAGCTTGTTTGCTTGACTCACACTGTAAGAGATCCAGTCGTTTGTTACTTTTGCAACAATGAGTATTAAAGAGTTGGCTATTTAATTCCTAATGAAATAAAATATATTTATGGGCAAGATGGCAAGATATATTTACACACAAGATGACAGAGCATTGAGACTATTCCATTTCTAAGACTCAATCATAAGTAATTAACTAGAAATGTAGACAAAGTTTTACATGTAAATGAGGTAATAACAATACATTGAGGTCCTTGAAGATGGGGTCTATGTCTCATTAATGTTGGATTTTTCATTACCCATATGGAAATAGGCACACATTAGGCAAACAGTGTAAGTCTGTTGTGTCTATGGAAACTTCTGTATATGAGGTTTTCACACCCTCTATTTATGGGTGACAACCTTGTTCCTCAAGAGAGAGATATAGTCAGCTTAGATGGTAAAATAGCTGATAGTGTATTTCCAAGATGAATCAAGAATGTATGGGGATTAACAATATCTCCTTTAGCTGTACATGATATTTTTATTCTCAGATACCAAGGAAAGGTACTTTCCAATGTTATATTTAGCGAGAAATCAAACTGCCATTTCACATAATGCCACAAAATGCCATCAGATTACTCTGGAAGCACATTTCATACTTTAAATGATTTTTCTTGTTTTTAAGTGCTGTTAATTAAATAATGAAAGTGAAAGATCCTACTCATAATTTAAAAAGTTACTTCTCTCTCAACTTCTACCTAAGGCTCTGAGTTAGTTACATGTCTATGTTTGATAATTAGCTTGAGAACTGTCAAATCCACAGTCATAGATCAAGAAAGACAACTTTTAAAATAAAACTAAATTCCAAAAATTTACAGTTTTCCATTACATCACTAAAGCTATAAGCTAGTAGAATAATTATGAGGCCCATGCCTTTGATTCTTGAGCTAAGAAAAGATAAATAATACTCTTTACTTACCTGCCAATTGTGAAAAGTTGTAAGTTCTTTTTGTAAGATATAAGTTCATTTACATCCATAGATAAAAATTTCTATTAAATTTTAAAAGGAATCATAGAATTATAGATAGTATGGCATTTAGAGGCTCTCACCTGAGTAAAGAAGGGTAGAAATGTGATATGCAAGAAACCCAATATAATGGTTGCTTAAAAAATGATTTTAAGGAATCTGAAGCAGACTCATCCAGGCCATGCTGAAAAGTCCTAGGGAAATACAAATAATTAGTTTAGAATATACAGGAAACATTAACTATGACCATTGAAATAACTTTTGATTTTTACTTAGGATTCAGTTAATGATTTTTTTGTTTGTTTGTTTCTTTGTTTGGAGACAGAGTCTTGCTCTGTCACCCAGTCTGGAGTGTAGTGGTGCGATTCCGGCTCACTGCAACCTCCGCCTCCCAGGGTCAAGCGATTCTCCTGCTTCAGCCTCCCTAGTAGCTGGGGTTACAGGCACACGCTGCCACGCATGGCTAATTTTTTTTTTTTTTTTTGTATTTTAGTAGAGATGGGGTTTCCACATGTTGTCCAGGCTGGTCTCGAACTCCTGAGCTCAGGCAATCCGCCCGCCTCAGCCTCTCAAAGTGCTAGGATTATAGGCGTGAGCCACTGTGCCTGGCTCAGTTAAAGATTTTTACACAGAGTGGTTTGGGGGAGGAGCCAAGATGGCCGAATAGGAACAGCTCCGGTCTACAGCTCCCAGCGCGAGCGACGCAGAAGATGGGTGATTTCTGCATTTCCATCTGAGGTACCGTGTTCATCTCACTAGGGAGTGCCAGACAGTGGGCGCAGGTCAGTGGGTGAGCGCACCGTGCGCCAGCCGAAGCAGGGGCGAGGCATTGCCTCACTCGGGAAGCGCAAGGGGTCAGGGAGTTCCCCTTCCAGGGGTGACAGACGGCACCTGGAAAATCGGGCCACTCCCACCCGAATACTGTGCTTTTCCGACGGGCTTAGGAAACGGTGCCCCAGGAGAGTATAGCCCGCACCTGGCTCAGAGGGTCCTACGCCCACGGAGTCTCGCTGATTGCTAGCACAGCAGTCTGAGATCAAGCAGCAAGTCGGCAGCGAGGCTGGGGGAGGGGCGCCCGCCATTGCCCAGGCTCGCTTAGGTAAACAAAGCAGCCTGGAAGCTTGAACTGGGTGGAGCCCACCACACCTCAAGGAGGCCTGCCTGCCTCTGTAGGCTCCACCTCTGGGGGCAGGGCACAGACAAACAAAAAGACAGCAGTAACCTCTGCAGACTTAAATGTCCCTGTCTGACAGCTGTGAGGAGAGCAGTGGTTCTCCCAGCACGCAGCTGGAGATCTGAGAACGGGCTGACTGCCTCCTCAAGTGGGTCCCTGACCCCTGACCCCTGAGCAGCCTAACTGGGAGGCACCCCCCAGCAGGGGCAGACTGACACCTCACACGGCCGGCCAGGTACTCCAACAGACCTGCAGCTGAGGGTTCTGTCTGTTAGAAGGAAAACTAACAGAAAGGACATCCACACCAAAAACCCATCTGTACATCACCATCATCAAAGACCAAAAGTAGATAAAACCACAAAGATGGGGAAAAAACAGAGCAGAAAAACTGGAAACTCTAAAAACCAGAGTACCTCTCCTCCTCCAAAGGAACGCAGTTCCTCACCAGCAACGGAACAAAGCTGGATGGAGAATGACTTTGACGAGCTGAGAGAAGAAGGCTTCAGACGATCAAATTACTCCGAGCTACGGGAGGATATTCAATCCAAAGGCAAAGAAGTTGAAAACTTTGAAAAAAATTTAGAAGAATGTATAACTAGAATAACCAATACAGAGAAGTGCTTAAAGGAGCTGATGGAGCTGAAAACCAAGGCTCGAGAACTACGTGAAGAATGCAGAAGCCTCAGGAGCCGATGCGATCAAATGGAAGAAAGGGTATCAGCCCTGGAAGATGAACTGAATGAAATGAAGCGAGAAGGGAAGTTTAGAGAAAAAAGAATAAAAAGAAACGAGCAAAGCCTCCAAGAAATGTGGGACTATGTGAAAAGACCAAATCTACGTCTGATTGGTGTACCTGAAAGTGATGGGGAGAATGGAAACAAGTTGGAAAACACTCTGCAGGATATTATCCAGGAGAACTTCCCCAATCTAGCAAGGCAGGCCAACATTCAGATTCAGGAAATACAGAGAACGCCACAAAGATACTCTTCGAGAAGAGCAACTCCAAGACACATAATTGTCAGATTCACCAAAGTTGAAATGAAGGAAAAAATGTTAAGGGCAGCCAGAGAGAAAGGACGGGTTACCATCAAAGGGAAGCCCATCAGACTAACAGCGGATCTCTCGGCAGAAACCCTACAAGCCAGAAGAGAGTGGGGGCCAATATTCAACATTCTTAAAGAAAAGAATTTTCAACCCAGAATTTCATATCCTGCCAAACTAAGCTTCATAAGTGAAGGAGAAATAAAATACTTTACAGACAAGCAAATGCTGAGAGATTTTGTCACCACCAGGCCTGCCCTAAAAGAGCTCTTGAAGGAAGCGCTAAACATGGAAAGGCACAACCGGTACCAGCCACTGCAAAATCATACCGAAATGTAAAGACCATTGAGACTAGGAAGAGACTGCATCAACTAACGAGCAAAACATCGAGCTAACATCATAATGACAGGATCAAATTCACACATAACAATATTAACTTTAAATGTAAATGGACTAAATGCTCCAATTAAAAGACACAGACTGGCAAATTGGATAAAGACTCAAGACCCATCAGTGTGCTGTATTCAGGAAACCCATCTCACGTGCAGAGACACACATAGGTTCAAAATAAAAGGATGGAGGAAGATCTACCAAGCAAATGGAAAACAAAAAAAGGCAGGGGTTGCAATCCTAGTCTCTGATAAAACAGACTTTAAACCAACAAAGATCAAAAGAGACAAAGAAGGCCATTACATAATGGTAAAGGGATTAATTCAACAAGAAGAGCTAACTATCCTAAATATATATGCACCCAATACAGGAGCACCCAGATTCATAAAGCAAGTCCTGAGTGACCTACAAAGAGACTTAGACTCCCACACATTAATAATGGGAGACTTTAACACCCCACTGTCAACATTAGACAGATCAACGAGACAGAAAGTCAACAAGGATACCCAGGAATTGAACTCAGCTCTGCACCAAGCAGACCTAATAGACATCTACAGAACTCTCCACCCCAAATCAACAGAATATACATTTTTTTCAGCACCACACCACACCTATTCCAAAATTGACCATATCCTTGGAAGTAAAGCTCTCCTCAATAAATGTAAAAGAACAGAAATTGTAACAAACTGTCTCTCAGATCACAGTGCAATCAAGCTAGAACTCAGGATTAAGAATCTCACTCAAAACCGCTCAACTACGTGGAAACTGAACAATCTGCTCCTGAATGACTACTGGGTACATAACGAAATGAAGGCAGAAATAAAGATGTTCTTTGAAACCAACGAGAACCAAGACACAACATACCAGAATCTCTGGGATGCATTCAAAGCAGTGTGTAGAGGGAAATTTATAGCACTAAATGCCCACAAGAGAAAGCAGGAAAGATCCAAAATTGACACCCTAACATCACAATTAAAAGAACTAGAAAAGCAAGAGCAAACACATTCAAAAGCTAGCAGAAGGCAAGAAATAACTAAAATCAGAGCAGAACTGAAGGAAATAGAGACACAAAAAACCGTTCAAAAAATAAATGAATCCAGGAGCTGGTTTTTTGAAAGGATCAACAAAATTGATAGACCGCTAGCAAGATTAATAAAGAAAAAAAGAGAGAAGAATCAAATAGATGCAATAAAAAATGATAAAGGGGATATCACCACCGATCCCACAGAAATACAAACTACCATCAGAGAATATTACAAACACCTCTATGCAAATAAACTAGAAAATCTAGAAGAAATGGATAAATTCCTCAACACATACACCCTCCCAAGACTAAACCAAGAAGAAGTTCAATCTCTGAATAGACCAATAACAGGAGCTGAAATTATGGCAATAATCAATAGCTTACCAACCAAAAAAAGTCCAGGACCAGATGGGTTCACAGCCGAATTCTACCAGAGGTACAAGGAGGAGCTGGTACCATTCCTTCTGAAACTATTCCAATCAATAGAAAAAGAGGGAATCCTCCCTAACTCATTTTATGAGGCCAGCATCATCCTGATACCAAAGCCTGGCAGAGACACAACAAAAAAAGAGAATTTTAGACCAATATCCTTGATGAACATTGATGCAAAAATCCTCAATAAAATACTGGCAAACAGAATCCAGCAGCACATCAAAAAGCTTATCCACCATGATCAAGTGGGCTTCATCCCTGGGATGCAAGGCTGGTTCAATATACGCAAATCAATAAATGTAATCCAGCATATAAACAGAACCAAAGACAAAAACCACATGATTATCTCAATAGATGCAGAAAAGGCCTTTGACAAAATTCAACAACCCTTCATGCTAAAAACTCTCAATAAATTAGGAATTGATGGGACGTATCTCAAAATAATAAGAGCTATTTATGACAAACCCACAGCCAATATCATACTGAATGGGCAAAAACTGGAAGCATTCCCTTTGAAAACTGGCACAAGACAGGGATGCCCTCTCTCGCCACTTCTATTCAACATAGTGTTGGAAGTTCTGGCCAGGGCAATTAGGCAGGAGAAGGAAATCAAGGGTATTCAATTAGGAAAAGAGGAAGTCAAATTGTCCCTGTTTGCAGATGACATGATAGTATATCTAGAAAACCCCATTGTCTCAGCCCAAAATCTCCTTAAGCTGATAAGCAACTTCAGCAAAGTCTCAGGATACAAAATCAATGTGCAAAAATCACAAGCATTCTTATACATCAATAACAGACAAACAGAGAGCCAAATCATGAGTGAACTCCCATTCACAATTGCTTCAAAGAGAATAAAATACCTAGGAATCCAACTTACAAGGGATGTGAAAGACCTCTTCAAGGAGAACTACAAACCACTGCTCAAGGAAATAAAAGAGGATACAAACAAATGGAAGAACATTCCATGCTCATGGGTAGGAAGAATCAATATCATGAAAATGGCCATCCTTCCCAAGGTAATTTACAGATTCAATGCTATCCCCATCAAGCTACCAATGACTTTCTTCACAGAATTGGAAAAAACTACTTTAAAGTTCATATGGAACCAAAAAAGAGCCCGCATCGCCAAGTCAATCCTAAGCCAAAAGAACAAAGCTGGAGGCATCACGCTACCTGACTTCAAACTATACTACAAGGCTACAGTAACCAAAACAGCATGGTACTGGTACCAAAACAGAGATATAGATCAATGGAACAGAACAGAGCCATCAGAAATAATGCCACATATCTACAACCATCTGATCTTTGACAAACCTGAGAAAAACAAGAAATGGGGAAAGGATTCCCTATTTAATAAATGGTGCTGGGAAAACTGGCTAGCCATATGTAGAAAGCTGAAACTGGATCCCTTCCTTACACCTTATACAAAAATCAATTCAAGATGGATTAAAGACTTAAATGTTAGACCTAAAACCATAAAAACCCTAGAAGAAAACCTAGGCAATACCATTCAGGACATAGGCATGGGCAAGGACTTCATGTCTAAAACACCAAAAGCAATGGCAACAAAAGCCAAAATTGACAAATGGGATCTAATTAAACTAAAGAGCTTCTGCACAGCAAAGGAAACTACCATCAGAGTGAACAGGCAACCTACAAAATGGGAGAAAATTTTCGCAACCTACTCATCTGACAAAGGGCTAATATCCAGAATCTACAATGAACTCCAACAAATTTACAAGAAAAAAACAAACAACCCCATCAAAAAGTGGGCGAAGGACATGGACAGACACTTCTCAAAAGAAGACATTTATGCAGCCAAAAGACACATGAAAAAATGCTCACCATCACTGGCCATCAGAGAAATGCAAATCAAAACCACAATGAGATACCATCTCACACCAGTTAGAATGGCGATCATTAAAAAGTCAGGAAACAACAGGTGCTGGAGAGGATGTGGAGAAATAGGAACACTTCTACACTGTTGGTGGGACTGTAAACTAGTTCAACCCTTGTGGAAGTCAGTGTGGCGATTCCTCAGGGATCTAGAACTAGAAATTCCATTCGACCCAGCCATCCCATTACTGGGTATATACCCAAAGGACTATAAATCATGCTGCTATAAAGACACATGCACACGTATGTTTATTGCCGCATTATTCAGAATAGCAAAGACTTGGAACCAACCCAAATGTCCAACAATGATAGACTGGATTAAGAAAATGTGGCACATCTACACCATGGAATACTATGCAGCCATAAGAAATGATGAGTTCATGTCCTTTGTAGGGACATGGATGAAATTGGAAATCATCATTCTCAGTAAACTATCGCAAGAACAAAAAACCAAACACCGCATATTCTCACTCATAGGTGGGAATTGAACAATAAGAACACATGGACACAGGAAGGGGAACATCACAATTCAGGGACTGTTGTGGGTTGGGGGGAGGGGGGAGGGATAACATTGGGAGATATACCTAATGCTAGATGACGAGTTGGTGGGTGCAGTGCACCAGCATGGCACATGTATACATATGTAACTTACCTGCACATTGGGCACATGTACCATAAAACCTAAAGTATAATAATAATAATAATAATAATAATTACAATAAAAGAAAAAAAAAAAGTCATATGTATATAAACAAAAAAAAAAAAAAAAAAAAAGATAGTGGTTTGAGGCTTATTTTAACAAGCCACCTCTTACTTCATTTTTTTCTAGATTTTACTCACTATATCTGAAACCTCTTAATAGTTCTCTCTACTCTCGAAGTAAAATCCATTTTCTTATTAATTTAATTCATCTAATTTAATTATCTGTTGATTGTGTAAATATTCAAGAATTTACCCATCACTTTATTAAAATAAATCAAAAGAATATTGAACAACTAAAAAAAAAAAAAAAAAAAAAAAAAAAGATTTTTACACAAAATGGTATTGTGCTAGAATGGACAATGCCCCCACTTCATCCACTTGGGATTTATGTTAATAGGTGGCTCAGGGCCAGGTGGGGAAGTCAGCACAGCCATGAAAAACCACAAGTTGAGACTTAGAATTTTTACGAACCTCTATAAAACAATCTTTACACTTGGGGAAGGTGTAGCAATACCATTATCATCTAATTTTTAAAAATCTCATGTTATACAATTTTTCATGACAAAAGGATAAAGAATAGTACAATGAATATTACTTATGTTTCCCATGAGTAGTATTTTTATGTCCCATTGTTACTTTCTTCAACCTGGATCCAATAAATGCCAGTATTTGCTTCATTAATGTAAAAATTTTAGTATGATGGTACCTCTTTTTAATCTTTAAAGTGATTTATAAATATTAAATAATTAATTAGAATTTATAATTAATTTTGTGTGCTCCTAAGGGTCTAGAGAGGGCTTATAAAGAAGAATTTAATTGTAAAATACATAGTTATACTTTCAAAATTAAAACAATGTAACCTGAATATCTGATCTACGGCTATCAGCAGTTACTGTAACATTTTTCTAGATTGGCTCAAATTCAACTCTAAATCTTGACACAATAGAAAAGGATTTGTTACATAAAATCTTTAGCAGATAACTTGGCTAGTAACAAATGTATAACAACAGGAGATTATATTTTCCTACACAGAGTTAAGAGTAATGACTGGGAATGCTTTAGAAGTGGAATTTTCGAGGTAGTACCATCTCTCTTTATATACAGTACAGGAGCAATAGTGTCTTTTGATATCCAGAACAGAATTCCATTTTGAAAATCCACCTTTATCTTTTCACTCCACATCTTGCTTCTTGTATCCTCATGCTTTTTCAAATCTGACCCTTCTCTCCCCCTGGTTGTCTTGCTAAATAGAACATCTTCTAATTAAATAGACTTGGACATTTTTTAGACTTTAATATATCATCTCTTCTTTAAAAGGCTTTTTTTCTCACTAAATCTCAGATCAAAACAGAAATTCCTTAAATAGGCTTCAAAGTCAGGCTGTAATATTTCCATCTCATGTATTCCACTATGTGAGCTAGAGAAGTAGGCAGAAGCCAGACCAGGTACCAGGATATGTTTTTCTAAGGAGTTTGGACTTAGTACTGGCAATAAAGAATCATTGAAGAGTGTATAGCATGAGATTAACACTAGCAGTTTTACAACCTAGAAAAATCACTTTAGCAGTAGTGAGGAGAGCAGGTTGGAAAGAGTCAGGCAGGAGAGAGGGAGATAATGAAGGCAATATTGTAGTAGACAGGTCAGAGAGGATAAGACACTGAACTAAGGTAAGAGACAGGAGATAGTAAGTAGTAGACAAATACAAAACATGTTAAATTCACATAACGAACAATATTCATCTCCTAATGACATGGAGTTTGTGATGGCATGAGTGGGAAGATAGAAGGAGAAAATTAAGGAAAATGAAGAAGCTTAGGATACATTGCAAGTATTTTACTTAGTTTTAGGTATGTTAAGGGGGCTACAGACATCTGAAGTACATCCAAGGCATCCAATAGTAATTTGGATTTACTGATACAGCACATACAAGAGCTGTCTGGTTTGAAAATATCAATGTGGAAGTCATCAACATAATGGTATAGCCATAGCAATGGATGAATTCACACTACCCCCCAACCCCCTGCCAAAAAAAAAAAAAAGGAATGTAAGATGTAAAGATCGTCAAAGATAAAACTCTGGAACATACCGACACTTAAAGGGTGAGGCCAGAAAAAGAAACATTCAAGCAAAACCAAGAAGGAATAATCAGAGAAGTAGGCCAAGACACAGGAGAAAGTGGTGTTAGAGAAGCCAAAAGAAGAGAAAATGACTGAATCCACTGGAGTTAGCAATCAGGTATGTATGGAGGACCCTGCCCATGTTGTTAGCTTAGCATGCTGAGGGTAGAAGTCCAGTTGCAGTGCACTGAGTGAGTGGTAGGTATAAAAGTAGACAATGAATGAAAACTGTTTTGAGAGGGAAACATAATAGTAATGGAGGAACATTTTTTAATGTAGGAGATGTTTGGGGGAAGGAGCCACAAGACAAGATAGAAAGGATGTTTAAAAGGCCATTAGTAGGAGGTAAATGCAATCAAGAGATCAGGTAAAAAGATTTACTTTGATTGGGAAAGGAGACATATTGATCAGAGAGTAATCAAAGGATACAGAGGTGAGTGGAGAGAAGAATAATTATTAAGAACAGAAATGAGAAGTTAAAGTGCATTCGTGATGGTGTGGATTTTCTTAGACAAGTACAGGGACAAGGCCATCTGCTAACAAACAGATGGGGCAAGATCAGGGGCTTGATCCAAGTGGGGAAGGACGAAAAAAGGAGTTACCCAAGATTGGACAAAGAGTGGAATTGCCAAAAGGTATAAAAGGAGAGGTGAGTGATATTCTCTAAAAGTGTACCAGAGTCTGGATACAGCCCAAGAAAGTGAGGGTATGAGGAGGACCATGCCACTGCAAGAGAGCTAGGAAAGGGAGGGTGCCGGTAAAATGTGACAAGAGATGCAGCAAGTGGCCTGGAGAGAAAGGCAGTCTCAAAGGAAGAGAAAGACTCAGAGAAAATGACGGGACAAGTCATGGAAGTCTTGATGAGAAAGCAGGAGGGACTGGAGAATGTGGACATAAATATCTTTGTAGCCTTTCTCATAGCCTATGCCTACTTTCCCTCACACTTCTTTGATCTCTTTGCATAAAACCTCTATTTGTCTAGTTATCTGAGGGCCACCTCATTTCTCTAAGAATGAATACCTTACCTAGATGACTTCTCTGTCATGTTCAAGTAGCTCCATAGATTGCTCTACCTCTGAAGCTTCTCTGCTAAGTCTTCTCTGACTACCCTTTCTAAAATATATCCCCTTTCACAACCTCATCCCCCCTCTATGCCCTAATTTTGGTTTGTTTCTTTATAGGATTTAACTCTACCTCCAATCCCTTTCCATTTACTTTTTTATCTGCTCCATACCCCAAGGGTAAGGTCATCAAAGGTTATATAGAGGTAGTGTATGGGCACATGCGGGAACCGGTGCCAGAGAGCCTGGGCTTATATCTTCAATATGCTTTTATTAACAGGCAATGCTGGTGGCTGTATATTTAGCCTTCGTTTTCTCATTTGAAAAATGGGAATTAAAATAGTAAATCACCTCACAGAGTGAGTATGAAGATTAAGTGGAATAATGTATTTAAAGGATTTAGCAAAGTGCCTTGTACACAATAAGTGCTCGATATAAATAAGATATCATTATAAGATAGCAAGAGTTAGAAATTGTCCTTAAAAAAGACTATGGCCATTTCAAAACTGACATGAAATTCCTGATAGTCTAAATGGTTGCCTAGCTACAGTTTTATTCTCATGACTAGACAAAATAATGGAGGGTCTAAAAATAATGGCATGGTTATTTAGTACACAAATTTCTTAGATGACAAACCATTGGCAATATGGTATTTATCTGAGCATTTCTGCCAGTACCTAAACTGTTTTACTCCACTGACAGTTTCTCAGTCATACTGGTTATGGTAAGGTTATTTGGCTATAAGAGATATTATGGCAGATGTTTATGGTCTCAAAGGGAGTGAGATCTGTATGAGCATTTAATTCCACAGCAAGATCCCAAATTAGTTTCATTATTCTAAAGAGTATAACAGGGTGAAAATTGGCCCACAAGCCTCAATGGGAGAATGAAATTATGAGCTAGCTATTAGACAACCTCTAATGATGTTTTGGTATACAGTTAAAAGAGAAGATGCTCTAAATAATTCATAGTGGAGAGTAAAATACAATTGTATGAGCCATAGGATTATATTTTCCACAAGACGTAAAAGAATTTTGATACAGCAAATTTAAATACTTTCTTAAAAATAAATGTCTATAAGTTTGAAGCAGGTACATTTCTTCACATTCCCAAATGAACACATTGTAAAGATGACTTTGCTTAAGGTGAAACGAGTGAATTTGGGAAAATTCCTTGCCTTTGTCTTTCCTCCAACCTCAACTAGCCATGCCCCTTCCTTGCGTTAGCATCATACTGCTCCTGTGCTGACCACGCCAGCACTCTGTCCTAGATTCACTCTCTCTGGGTTCTCTGATCTACACCTATGTTGCCAGCATTCCTTTTTTCTTTAACAAAACTGATCAGCTCTTTGGGCTTATGTAGCCAGATGCTGAAAGGAGATAAAAACCAATGCACATTAAAAGTGAGAACAACTGATGAGCTAAAAAGAGTTAGCTGGGTTTTATGCTTCTCTTGTGTCATGTTGCTTTTGGCTGCCCTCCCCAGGAGAAATGGGTCTCATAATATGATGTTAATGGAATAAACCTCCATGACTAAATTAAGGTAGCCCAAGGATGTAAGCTCTATGTGAGTGGAGGGTCAGGTTAGACTTCTTGAGTCATCTGTGCCTGCCAGGGTGCCTAGGCCATTGGAGGCGTTCAGTAAATAATACCAAGAGAAGACCACAACCTTAGAAAAGGCAGAATTAGTGTGAAACTGAATGACTAAGATAGCCCTGAAAAGCTTGAGATAACTGAGGACATGTGAACCCTTCTGATGGCCCTAGAATCACAGACAACTATCTATGAATACCAAATTCAAGATTTTAAACAGAATCCTAAGTAGCTGCTTCACTTTCAAAAACTGGCATCATACCTGAGACTATAAGTTGTTGCCTAAATGTCATTAAGTAACATTTAAGTGCCTTGAATTTCTCATGATGAAAATAACTCTTTGAGGTTAGCAAATGATAATTTGAGGTTAGAGAATAATTGGCCCATAGTAGATACATGGTAAATACATGGTAAAACAAAGAAAGAATGAATAAAAGGTATTACCAGACCTTGCTTAGTTAAAAGGAGGATGAGTTTTAAGGGCCATCCGTGAAGAGCAATTGTGGGTGGTAGACAGCCAAAGGGCAGGTTGAGAACAGGACACGAGGTGGAGAGAGAGAAAGACTGGACCTTGGGGTACACCAGGAACCAGCCAGTCGAATATTCTGGGAGCAGCCCTCTTTAAATTTAATGACCGGCTGTTTTGGGGTATTTTAACCTTGTTAGGATGATACATAAAGCTGTTTAATTTTGTGTTTTTTTAAAAATGAGATTTCCCTTTAAAAATAATGTTTACAGGAAGGTGGATAAAAGGAGTCATTGAACCTAAACAAAATGGCTAAGGCAAGAAACTTCACTTTCTGGAAAATTCTGCATTCTGCTAGATACCTTTTTTTTTAAAAAAAATCATTTTAGGGAGGAGCCAAGATGGCCGAATAGGAACAGCTCCGGTCTACAGCTCCCAGCGCGAGCCACGCAGAAGACGGGTGATTTCTGCATTTCCATCTGAGGTACCGTGTTCATCTCACTAGGGAGTGCCAGACAGTGGGCGCAGGTCAGTGGGTGAGCGCACCGTGCGCCAGCCGAAGCAGGGGCGAGGCATTGCCTCACTCGGGAAGCGCAAGGGGTCAGGGAGTTCCCCTTCCAGGGGTGACAGACGGCACCTGGAAAATCGGGCCACTCCCACCCGAATACTGTGCTTTTCCGACGGGCTTAGGAAACGGTGCCCCAGGAGAGTATAGCCCGCACCTGGCTCAGAGGGTCCTACGCCCACGGAGTCTCGCTGATTGCTAGCACAGCAGTCTGAGATCAAACAGCAAGGCGGCAGCGAGGCTGGGGGAGGGGCGCCCGCCATTGCCCAGGCTCGCTTAGGTAAACAAAGCAGCCTGGAAGCTTGAACTGGGTGGAGCCCACTACAGCTCAAGGAGGCCTGCCTGCCTCTGTAGGCTCCACCTCTGGGGGCAGGGCACAGACAAACAAAAAGACAGCAGTAACCTCTGCAGACTTAAATGTCCCTGTCTGACAGCTGTGAGGAGAGCAGTGGTTCTCCCAGCACGCAGCTGGAGATCTGAGAACGGGCAGACTGCCTCCTCAAGTGGGTCCCTGACCCCTGACCCCCGAGCAGCCTAACTGGGAGGCACCCCCCAGCAGGGGCAGACTGACACCTCACACGGCCGGCCAGGTACTCCAACAGACCTGCAGCTGAGGGTCCTGTCTGTTAGAAGGAAAACTAACAGAAAGGACATCCACACCAAAAACCCATCTGTACATCACCATCATCAAAGACCAAAAGTAGATAAAACCACAAAGATGGGGAAAAAACAGAGCAGAAAAACTGGAAACTCTAAAAACCAGAGTACCTCTCCTCCTCCAAAGGAACGCAGTTCCTCACCAGCAACGGAACAAAGCTGGACGGAGAATGACTTTGACGAGCTGAGAGAAGAAGGCTTCAGACGATCAAATTACTCCGAGCTACGGGAGGATATTCAAACCAAAGGCAAAGAAGTTGAAAACTTTGAAAAAAATTTAGAAGAATGTATAACTAGAATAACCAATACAGAGAAGTGCTTAAAGGAGCTGATGGAGCTGAAAACCAAGGCTCGAGAACTACGTGAAGAATGCAGAAGCCTCAGGAGCCAATGCGATCAAATGGAAGAAAGGGTATCAGCCCTGGAAGATGAAATGAATGAAATGAAGCGAGAAGGGAAGTTTAGAGAAAAAAGATTAAAAAGAAATGAGCAAAGCCTCCAAGAAATGTGGGACTATGTGAAAAGACCAAATCTACGTCTGATTGGTGTACCTGAAAGTGATGGGGAGAATGGAAACAAGTTGGAAAACACTCTGCAGGATATTATCCAGGAGAACTTCCCCAATCTAGCAAGGCAGGCCAACATTCAGATTCAGGAAATACAGAGAACGCCACAAAGATACTCCTCGAGAAGAGCAACTCCAAGACACATAATTGTCAGATTCACCAAAGTTGAAATGAAGGAAAAAATGTTAAGGGCAGCCAGAGAGAAAGGTCGGGTTACCATCAAAGGGAAGCCCATCAGACTAACAGCGGATCTCTCGGCAGAAACCCTACAAGCCAGAAGAGAGTGGGGGCCAATATTCAACATTCTTAAAGAAAAGAATTTTCAACCCAGAATTTCATATCCTGCCAAACTAAGCTTCATAAGTGAAGGAGAAATAAAATACTTTACAGACAAGCAAATGCTGAGAGATTTTGTCACCACCAGGCCTGCCCTAAAAGAGCTCTTGAAGGAAGCGCTAAACATGGAAAGGCACAACCGGTACCAGCCACTGCAAAATCGTACCGAAATGTAAAGACCATTGAGACTAGGAAGAGACTGCATCAACTAACGAGCAAAATATCCAGCTAACATCATAATGACAGGATCAAATTCACACATAACAATATTAACTTTAAATGTAAATGGACTAAATGCTCCAATTAAAAGACACAGACTGGCAAATTGGATAAAGACTCAAGACCCATCAGTGTGCTGTATTCAGGAAACCCATCTCACATGCAGAGACACACATAGGCTCAAAATAAAAGGATGGAGGAAGATCTACCAAGCAAATGAAAAACAAAAAAAGGCAGGGGTTGCAATCCTAGTCTCTGATAAAACAGACTTTAAACCAACAAAGATCAAAAGAGACAAAGAAGGCCATTACATAATGGTAAAGGGATTAATTCAACAAGAAGAGCTAACTATCCTAAATATATATGCACCCAATACAGGAGCACCCAGATTCATAAAGCAAGTCCTGAGTGACCTACAAAGAGACTTAGACTCCCACACATTAATAATGGGAGACTTTAACACGCCACTGTCAACATTAGACAGATCAACGAGACAGAAAGTCAACAAGGATACCCAGGAATTGAACTCAGCTCTGCACCAAGCAGACCTAATAGACATCTACAGAACTCTCCACCCCAAATCAACAGAATATACATTTTTTTCAGCACCACACCACACCTATTCCAAAATTGACCATATACTTGGAAGTAAAGCTCTCCTCAATAAATGTAAAAGAACAGAAATTGTAACAAACTGTCTCTCAGATCACAGTGCAATCAAGCTAGAACTCAGGATTAAGAATCTCACTCAAAACCGCTCAACTACGTGGAAACTGAACAACCTGCTCCTGAATGACTACTGGGTACATAACGAAATGAAGGCAGAAATAAAGACGTTCTTTGAAACCAACGAGAACCAAGACACAACATACCAGAATCTCTGGGATGCATTCAAAGCAGTGTGTAGAGGGAAATTTATAGCACTAAATGCCCACAAGAGAAAGCAGGAAAGATCCAAAATTGACACCCTAACATCACAATTAAAAGAACTAGAAAAGCAAGAGCAAACACATTCAAAAGCTAGCAGAAGGCAAGAAATAACTAAAATCAGAGCAGAACTGAAGGAAATAGAGACACAAAAAACCGTTCAAAAAATCAATGAATCCAGGAGCTGGTTTTTTGAAAGGATCAACAAAATTGATAGACCGCTAGCAAGATTAATAAAGAAAAAAAGAGAGAAGAATCAAATAGATGCAATAAAAAATGATAAAGGGGAGATCACCACCGATCCCACAGAAATACAAACTACCATCAGAGAATATTACAAACACCTCTATGCAAATAAACTAGAAAATCTAGAAGAAATGGATAAATTCCTCAACACATACACCCTCCCAAGACTAAACCGAGAAGAAGTTGAATCTCTGAATAGACCAATAACAGGAGCTGAAATTGTGGCAATAATCAATAGCTTACCAACCAAAAAAAGTCCAGGACCAGATGGGTTCACAGCCGAATTCTACCAGAGGTACAAGGAGGAGCTGGTACCATTCCTTCTGAAACTCTTCCAATCAATAGAAAAAGAGGGAATCCTCCCTAACTCATTTTATGAGGCCAGCATCATCCTGATACCAAAGCCTGGCAGAGACACAACAAAAAAAGAGAATTTTAGACCAATATCCTTGATGAACATTGATGCAAAAATCCTCAATAAAATACTGGCAAACAGAATCCAGCAGCACATCAAAAAGCTTATCCACCATGATCAAGTGGGCTTCATCCCTGGGATGCAAGGCTGGTTCAATATACGCAAATCAATAAATGTAATCCAGCATATAAACAGAACCAAAGACAAAAACCACATGATTATCTCAATAGATGCAGAAAAGGCCTTTGACAAAATTCAACAACCCTTCATGCTAAAAGCTCTCAATAAATTAGGAATTGATGGGACGTATCTCAAAATAATAAGAGCTATTTATGACAAACCCACAGCCAATATCATACTGAATGGGCAAAAACTGGAAGCATTCCCTTTGAAAACTGGCACAAGACAGGGATGCCCTCTCTCGCCACTTCTATTCAACATAGTGTTGGAAGTTCTGGCCAGGGCAATTAGGCAAGAGAAGGAAATCAAGGGTATTCAATTAGGAAAAGAGGAAGTCAAATTGTCCCTGTTTGCAGATGACATGATATATATCTAGAAAACCCCATTGTCTCAGCCCAAAATCTCCTTAAGCTGATAAGCAACTTCAGCAAAGTCTCAGGATACAAAATCAATGTGCAAAAATCACAAGCATTCTTATACATCAATAACAGACAAACAGAGAGCCAAATCATGAGGGAACTCCCATTCACAATTGCTTCAAAGAGAATAAAATACCTAGGAATCCAACTTACAAGGGATGTGAAAGACCTCTTCAAGGAGAACTACAAACCACTGCTCAAGGAAATAAAAGAGGATACAAACAAATGGAAGAACATTCCATGCTCATGGGTAGGAAGAATCAATATCATGAAAATGGCCATCCTTCCCAAGGTAATTTACAGATTCAATGCCATCCCCATCAAGCTACCAATGACTTTCTTCACAGAATTGGAAAAAACTACTTTAAAGTTCATATGGAACCAAAAAAGAGCCCGCATTGCCAAGTCAATCCTAAGCCAAAAGAACAAAGCTGGAGGCATCACGCTACCTGACTTCAAACTATACTACAAGGCTACAGTAACCAAAACAGCATGGTACTGGTACCAAAACAGAGATATAGATCAATGGAACAGAACAGAGCCGTCAGAAATAATGCTGCATATCTACAACCATCTGATCTTTGACAAACCTGAGAAAAACAAGAAATGGGGAAAGGATTCCCTATTTAATAAATGGTGCTGGGAAAACTGGCTAGCTGTATGTAGAAAGCTGAAACTGGATCCCTTCCTTACACCTTATACAAAAATCAATTCAAGATGGATTAAAGACTTAAATGTTAGACCTAAAACCATAAAAACCCTAGAAGAAAACCTAGGCAATACCATTCAGGACATAGGCATGGGCAAGGACTTCATGTCTGAAACACCAAAAGCAATGGCAACAAAAGCCAAAATTGACAAATGGGATCTAATTAAACTAGAGAGCTTCTGCACAGCAAAGGAAACTACCATCAGAGTGAACAGGCAACCTACAAAATGGGAGAAAATTTTCGCAACTTACTCATCTGACAAAGGGCTAATATCCAGAATCTACAATGAACTCCAACAAATTTACAAGAAAAAAACAAACAACCCCATCAAAAAGTGGGCGAAGGACATGAACAGACACTTCTCAAAAGAAGACATTTATGCAGCCAAAAAACACATGAAAAAATGCTCACCATCACTGGCCATCAGAGAAATGCAAATCAAAACCACAATGAGATACCATCTCACACCAGTTAGAATGGCAATCATTAAAAAGTCAGGAAACAACAGGTGCTGGAGAGGATGTGGAGAAATAGGAACACTTTTACACTGTTGGTGGGACTGTAAACTAGTTCAACCATTGTGGAAGTCAGTGTGGCGATTCCTCAGGGATCTAGAACTAGAAATTCCATTTGACCCAGCCATCCCATTACTGGGTATATACCCAAAGGACTATAAATCATGCTGCTATAAAGACACATGCACACGTATGTTTATTGCAGCATTATTCACAATAGCAAAGACTTGGAACCAACCCAAATGTCCAACAATGGTAGACTGGATTAAGAAAATGTGGCACATATACACCATGGAATACTATGCAGCCATAAAAAATGATGAGTTCATGTCCTTTGTAGGGACATGGATGAAATTGGAAATCATCATTCTCAGTAAACTATCGCAAGAACCAAAAACCAAACACCGCATATTCTCACTCATAGGTGGGAATTGAACAATGAGAACACATGGACACAGGAAGGGGAACATCACACTTCGGAGACTGTTGTGGGTTGGGGGGAGGGGGGAGGGATAGCATTGGGAGATATACCTAATGCTAGATGACGAGTTGGTGGGTGCAGCGCACCAGCATGGCACATGTATACATATGTAACTTACCTGCACATTGGGCACATGTACCATAAAACCTAAAGTATTATAATAATAATAATAATAATAATAATAAAAGAAAAAAAAATGTATTTCAACTTTCAATAAACCTGCTCTTCCACCATCAAAAAAAAAAAAAAAAAAACATTTGAAATATGTTTAAATTTCCATTCAGTCTATATTCATTTTCACAACTTTATTGAGATGTATAATTCATATACCACAAGATTTACCCATTTAAAGTATACAATTAGATGGTTTATACTATATTCATGGAGCTGCATAACCTCATAAGTATCTAATTTTAGAATATTTTATTCCCAAACGAAACCCTGTATCCATTAGCTGTCATTCCCCATTCCCTCCTCCCCTCAGCTTCTAGTAACCACTGATCTACTCTCTGTCTCTACGGATTTGCCGATTCTGGACATTTCTAATAAATAGAATCAAACAACATGTGGGCTCTTGTGTCTGGTTTTTTTCATTTAGCATGTTTTTGAGGTTCATCTCTGTGGCAGCACATATCAGCACTTTATTCCTCTTTATTGCTGAATAATATTCCACTGTATGGATATGCCACATTTTATGTATTCATTCACTAGTTGATGGGCATTTGGCTGCTTTCTCATTGTGTTATTTTGAAAAATGCTGCTACACAAATTTTTGTGTGGACATAACATTTTGAACATTCCTACACAAATTTTTGTGTGGACATAATATTTTCATTGCTGGGCCATATGACCATATGCTCAACATTTCACATAAGCATATTCTACGCTTAACATTTTGAGGACCTGCCTATTTTCCAAGGTGTGCCAGTCACTCCTGAGGTAGGAAAAGCAAAGGCCTATTTTATTTTCTGAAAGACAGTGAAATAGTTTCTTTTTAAACAAAGGGTAAGGCCATAACCTCGAAAGGCCTAACATTAGTTTGAAACAGAACTATAAACAGAGCATTGGAATTTGGTGACTAAAAAGCCTTATGAGTGACAACAAATGGACCCCAAGATGAGGCTGCTATTCCTTGGCTTAGTGATCTACCTTTGGGTATATTTCTGATGACCCTATACTGTGCATGGCTTGTTGGCTGTTGTATTGAAATCCCACACTTCCATCTTATTAAATGTTGAAATAGTCAGCTTTCAAAAAGTTTCTACTATTAGGAGTTTTGATATAAAACATCAAAACATTCAGGTAAATATAGATATAGACATTAGATATATATATGAAATTTATTATCTAATTCTACTTTTTATTATAGATTTAGGGAGGGCAATATTATTTGAATTTAAAATAAAAAATATCATCAGCTTTTCTTAAATTACTTGTGGCAGATATTACATCTTGCTCATTGTTGTATTGCTTGTCTTTAATCAGAGGGGCTAGAGAGGCAGCAACATTTGTCGAATTGAAATTGAATTGCATTTACCCAAAATTCTAGTAATTAATTTTTAACCTGCTACACATGAACTAAAACTAAAGTCTACTCATCCAAAATGCAACATATGAAACCACTGTGTGGGGATGTGTATGAACATGTATGTGAATATGCTTCTGAACCTGCAGTTTAACTGCCTTTATGAAAGAAATATAAGTGATAAGCACTTTGGAAAATACATGGTGAATATTTTCTGTTTCAGGATGTTCCTTTCCCTGGAGAACAAAGTTGAAGTACTCCTTTTACAACATTCTAACAGAAATCTATAAAGGCGAGCTAAAAAAGAACACATATTTTTGCAAACAGGTTTCATTCTTCCTGAAAAGACTTTAAAATCATGTATTCCTGTCCAGGGATTTCGTGGTCCTACGCTAAGTTCAGAAAGGAAAACACATGCAGTTTATCTGTCAGAACTACTTGAAATAAAGGCAGTCACCTTCTAAAAGGGCATATCACATAGAGTGACAAATGTCAGGTACAGTTTATAAAAATTCAATATTATTAACGTCTGATTGCTACTTTTCACCAATTCCTCAAAGAATGTGGTTTAATTTTTTAATGTCAGATACGCAATTTTTTCTAATATGCTAATAGTATGACAGATTCACATCTTGGATGTGTAAAAAAGCTCAGTGAGTCAGTAGAGTTCTTGCAACACACAAATATATTTTTCCCTAATTGGCAAAGAACATGCTGCCCTGTATATTTCATTTGTCAATACAAAGCAAAGTATATTTCAAAGATTAGATATATAGTCTAGGAAAATAATCATGACATTTAAGTAAACATAAATGGATAAAACTTTTGAAATTTTTTGAACTGAGAAATATTTTAAAAGAATTAAAGTATATCTAGATTTTTGTTCATGCTTCAAAGCAATATAGTTATCTATGTTTTATATTAAGAAAAACCAGAGGCAGTGCTTAGCGTAAAATGTTCTGTAATCCTGATTGAAATTAGCAATTTAAATTTGCTGAATGAGGTTACAGTGCAATATCTAATGCACAAATCATAGAGATTTGACTACTTGCATAGTTGTTAAAAATGTACCAAAAAGCCATAGGTTAACAATAATGAATGTATGTTACATTACTATTAAAATATGCAATCTTTGATAATAATTTATTTGTTTTACAAATGCATTGGGGGGCTAAAATTTTTCAATTCATCTGTGACAAAGCATGAAATGCAATATTGCTCACCATGACCAATCCATGAAATTTGTCAACTTTGTTCCCGATTTTCACAGGGCCTTCCTCTTAGATGAAATGACCCACTGAACTGAGAGCACAGCAATTTTTTCATCTATGGTAAATCAGTTTAGTTTCCTAGGATTTATTATGGGCTTCAGACTTGAGCTTTTTATGATTATGAACCATTATGTACATAATACCAACTGTATGGTGATTTATCTTACTGTTTCTTCCCCTTTCTGAAAGAATGCTCCATTTCTAAAAGTAGCTCTCAACTTGGGCTGCTAGAAGGAACACTCTGTAAACAATGTGTTTACTGAAAGTCAGAGTAGGTGAAGCTGAAATAAAAGCTGTTAATTATCTTAGAATATCTAACACAAATGTGTCGAAATCTATTAAAAATTAAGATTTGTATGTCGCTTTTACCAGAATGTTACGCAAAGAAACACTTGACCTAATTTATCCTTAGAAATAGACATATGTGAAATGTTTACTACCCATGAAGATATAACTAGTTAGTTAAAAACTAAAAGTGACAATTTTGGAGGAGGATATAAACAAAATGGTAATAATATTTTATTATAAGACGTATTTTAACCTCCTCTATAACATTACAGATTTGAATGGAATTAACCAGAAATCAAAAGTAATTCCACACTTCTAGATTTTTCTAAATCTTATTTGTTGAGCTAAGTAAAATATTTCCACATTTTAAAAATGTAATTATTATTTCTATTTCCATTTGCCATTGCTAGTTGAGGTATATCTCAAATATAGTTTTCTTTTTCATGCAGTATCAAAAAATCACTGCGATAACCAGGCCATCAATATAATTTGATCGTTTGAACAACCCAAATAGTGAAGCTAAAAATGTTCCTGATTGTATTAGAACTTTATCAGCTGAATGGGATTGACCAATAGAGACATAACACATTTTCGGGCACTGAATTGCATTGAGAATTACGAAACTCTGTTGGTTGGTGTTAGTTTTATAAAATGGCCTAGTTCACAGTATCAAAAATGCACTTCAAAAGATTTCTGCTTGTAACTTCACATAATTCAGTAAGTGTTATGAAAATAACTTTGTTAATCACATTATTATATATCATAATAGCTAAAAGGAAAATACATTTGATACTTACTTATATAATTCTGTTAATGGTGAAGTCAAAATGACTAATGTTGTAAACAGATTATTGCAATGAGTGTGAATTTTAAAAATTTTATCATCTGTATGCTGATGAGGATTCAAAAGTTTCTGTACAGATGTACAAACTGACCATAACATGTTCTCAGTACATATCAAAATTGTTGTGACATCAAGTCTGTTGGAAAGAAAGAAAAGAAAATCATGTTAAACAAAATAATGTTTCTGCTTGGTAGGCACTTTCATTCATATCTCTTGTACTAAGCATATGTAAGAACAGAAGAATTCAGTTAAATACCAGAGCTTCAGAGATCTAAATCAAATAGAAAGTATCAAAGATACTGTTTGAGTTTCTATGTTAGATGACCCACAATACCATAATCTTTAGGGATGGTGAGCTCTGTAATAGTGTTTTAGGGGCGCTTTTAAAAAACGTTTATTTTACATTATTAGAATTCTGTTCAAGAAACTCAAGAGATCATCCCGGAAATTACACTGAGCAAAACAGAAGCTAGATGAAAAGAAAAATTTGCTATTATCCATGTATATGTATGATAGGTTAAAATTTCATGGCACAATTCTCCTCACTCATGTGTAAGCTGTCAAAAAAAAGTTACAAGATTGGTAGCATGTTCCCCCAGCAAGTGGGAGATAAGAAGAAATGACAAATGAAGCTCAAATCGAGAAGCCTATAGTTTCAGAAATGTTTAATATTAAATAAATTTGTGGAAAATATGCTGCATTATTTATCTTATTCATAGACTTATTTCTTTGTTTCCATCTTTCTCCAGTTTTAATAGGGACCCGAAGATCTCTTTAATTATTATTTTGGCATCTAACTAAATTGAACAGACCTCAGTTAGCTTCTTTTTTTTTCTTGTCTTTTAAATTCAGGGTTGAAGAAATAGAAGATGAAAATTTTGAAGTGATAAGAAAAATATAAGTTTGAGGATATTTTAAAATGACATTTTGGTCTCAAATTTATTATATAATAAATATTATATATTAATAATACATGACACATATATAAATCATATATATGGCTTAGTTATGTGACATTTGGAGGCTACTGGAATACTAAAAGAATCAATAATAGCCTTTATAAAGGTTTAATTTTAGTTTGTATATGCTTTTTCTAATTGCTAGATAAACAATTTCTAATCCAATATATATGTAGAGACACACATACACAATCTGATTTCCATAATAATGGTGGTTTAGGATTAACCAGTCAAATAAAAATATTTATATATTTTACTTATAAAAACTAGAAGCAATAATTCTAGCATTGCATGGCATTTTTATGCAACCACCCAGAAAATAAAAACCAAAAGTCTCTATTGTACAGTTAATTCATTAAATATACTACCCATTTCTACTTATTTCATGAGGTAACAGTAAAGCTGATTTCACAAATATCTCATAATGACTTGCCATTTCATAATCAAAAGTGATTTATGCTACATAAGGAAAAGAATGAAGGTATTCTTTGCTTTCAAAAGGAATTTTCCATCTATTCTTCAGAGTTCAATTTTTTAAAAAAGTCTGGTCAGTAATTCAAAACAGCCTGTGCAAAATACCATATTTATGAAACACTGCAGCAGGACCTAAATGCCCTTCAAATTGCAGCATGCTTTACAAGAACATGATCAGGAAATGATTCCTCCTGCCAAAAAAAAAAAAAAAAAAAGCCTCCCGTGTCTGTAGATTCCTCCTAAAATATATCTGAAAAAAGATTATTCTACCTAAAAGGTCTGAATCACATTATACAGAATATTTACAAAACAAAAGCCTTTTCTTCATATACATACAAGACCATTGTAGTCATGTAAGCACAATTCATATATTCATTGCCTAGATAACTCATAGAATTGTACTGTAATTCAGTCTTATTTAATACTCAGTGACTGTTGCTCCTCATTTTCTGTGATTTCACATTTTGTTGAACTGGCTGTTAGTAACAAATAGTGAAAATAAAAGGAAAAAATAATTAGAATATATTAGGAAGAAAATAATTAGGTTTTCTTAATGAAGATAAGCTTCTATATTTAAAGGCTTAACAAAAAACAACTAAAATCCCCTGGTTGCCGAGAAGCTCAAAATCAAATGTGTCAAATTGACTGCTCCATCATGGCGTGGATGCTTTGGTATCAATTTCAGGGCCTTAATTTTCTCTTTTTATCTTATTAACATTTGTGTATCTATATCCTAGATTATAGGACATCTTGAATCATTTTTTAGAAACAAGTGGGTTCTATAGACAATTTTAAGGAATAAAAAGAACAAACTTATTTTGATTCAGGTTTCATATTTCCACTTAAATAACTCAGGAGAATAGAATATGATTTCTTTTCAGATGTTAGAAACGTTAAATATATAAGGAGTATGTCATGTGATTCAGAATTCTGCTTTATACCAACTAATGAAAAGTTTTCTTGAAAAGCAATGTTTTTCAGAACTTCAATTACCTTAACTGTGGAGTTCTTTTACGGCTGGGGTGGGCCCGAGCGTATCTGGAGGCCAGTAGACTCAAAGATTTCTCCAGCACTTCCGCTAGAATCTCCTGGGCTAACTTAGGAGGCAGAATGGTCCAGAGATCGTAGTGAAGAGACCAGCAGAAATAATGCCACATCTGGATCGAGAAGGAACATCTTTCCCCCTGGCAAAGCCACCACACGTTAAACCATAGAATTACATCTTCTAAAATGTCAATTTGCTTCCTATGAACCTAATTAGTTCAGGCTGAAAGGAAATAGCTAAAGAGTTTGACAAACTAGAAGACCAACAAAGATTTTTGACAAGATGTAAAACATCCTTATTGACAAAGGAACAGATGTTTTATTTCAAGACTAGATATTCTAGTGCAAATCCAGATCACAAACATTTAACCTAGCATAGCCTTGATTTACCTACGCCTAGCCTAGGGTTTAAAGTCTATTTTTAAACAACTAGCTTTGTAGTTGCTGAAAAAGCCATGCTAGCTTGTTTAAGATAGTGGACTGATTCTTCTAAAATTAAAATCTATTTAAATAATTTCAGTAGGTATATTTTTCTGAGCCTATTAGCATCATTGAGGTAATTTTACAAATGTTTCAGATTTTGCATTATAATGAAGTAAAAGGAGTAAAAATAAACTTGCATACTGCATTCTTAGGAACATTCTTGAAACTAAGGGGGATGGGTAACTATCGAATATTATTACATTAGGCTATTTTGCCCATGACATTTAAATAACAATACTAGAAACAGATACCACAATAGTCTGAGTTTACAAGATTTTCTAAAGCCTAGGCACATATTATCATCATTTCTTAGTATTTTTATGGCACTTCATACTTTTAAAGAGTTATCTTTTCATTCCTTTCCACCCCTGTACAGATCTCTTCTGTGTGCCAAATTTTCCGACTGCAGGGGAAGAATTAACAATGGCCAAGGCCAAGGGGAACAGGCAGAAAGAAGAGGGTGGCCTCAAATGATTTACAAGCATTAATCAGGTAACACGTACTCTCAGGGAGGTATGCTAGTAGTTTCACCTTATTTTCTTCAAATCAGATCAAATGATTATTTGAAATAGGAAGATTAGAATGCATTCCTCAAGCATTATCTTGATTATGTTAATATATCAAAAGTTAAACTAGTAAAATTTCCCATTATATTCCAAGTGATTATCTTTTACTTAAAATTTCTGCTTTGTCCACTATCTGTATTTGTCAGGCAAATGTCATGTAAAAAAAAAATAATAATCTGCTGTTCTCTTATACCAAAAGTTGATCATTTCTTATGTGGACACTCCCATTAGTATTTTCTTTATGTATTACTCTTCTGGTAGTTTATTTGATTACTAATATCTTCTGCAGCCAATGAAACAATAATAATTTATAGTTATTATCTACCGACTTTCAAATGGCATTTATAAATGAGTAGAATTTGTATTCCTTGGGTAAGAAACTTGGGCATCAAAATGTCAGAGTCGAGTTCAAATTGGAGGGGACTTTGGCCACTGGCTTCTGATTTCCTAATTAGATGTGCGTCTAAACTCTTTAAGAAAAAAGAAATTACACACCTGTAATCCCAGCACTTTAGGAGCCCGAGGCGGGCGGATCACGAGGTCAGGAGATCGAGACCATCATGGCTAACACTAAGAAAACCCGTCTCTACTAAAAATACAAAAATTAGCTGGGCATGGTGGCAGGCACCTGTAGTCCCAGCTACTTGGGAGGCTGAGGCAGGAGAATGGAGTGAACCCGGGAGGCAGAGCTTGCAGTGAGCCGAGATCGCGCCACTGCACTCCAGCCTGGGTGACAGAGCGAGACTGTGTCTCAAAAAAAAGATAAAAGAAATTACAAAATTAATGATGAAGCAGCAAAATTATAGTTTCTTATGCTTTCTTTGTTGTGTGTTTTGATGAATACTTTTTAAACCAAGAAAGGAGTTTTAACGCTTGGTTCTCTCATACCCTTTGTGTTGCATATAAATTTAAGCAAAACTGACTAGTGACTATTCATGCTATAGTGACTAGCATGAATGATTTACACTAACTTTCCCTATGTCAATGGGTGAGTTCTTATTATAACGTGATCAAAATGATTTCTCATATTCTTCAAAATGTTAAAAACCAATTTCCTTAACAGCTACCATTTAGTGATAAATGAGAAAATAAAAGTAACTTTGGGCACACAGATTTCTTCTCTTAAAATTAAAAAATACTCATTTTAAGACTTTTTAAAATATAAACTTCATGTTTACTTTAAAATATTTCAAACAGGTCTTTGTTCTAACAATTATTTTTAAATTCATGCAACTTCAATGTACGCAAGGGTTTTCATTAAACTAAATGTGGTTCATTTATTTTTCTGACCTGTTTCCTTATTTGTTGTCATTTCAAAAGTATTCTGCTAGTAAACATCTGTTATTTTTGCAAACCCACTATGATGTAAACAGATGTGAGCTTTTATTTAGATTATATATCAGGAAACAAGCAGCTGGGCTTTATTATAGAAGCCACTCAATATTATCTTTGAACAGACAATTCTTTATTCTTTGACTATTGGAAAACACAAGTTCCTAAAACTGAGCAGATGTCAACCATCCCAAAAGCTTAATTTTAAACATGTAATCTGAACACCCACTATGCCATCGTGACCAGCACCTCATCAGAGAGATACAGAACTCTGACTCTCTCAAGCTGACAGTTTAGAAAATGGAAATAATGTATCTAGGTCTCACTTGCTATCACAAAACATGAGCAAACATTGCTGCATATCTTGTAAATTATTTTACTATTTCTTTACTAAGCTCTGCGCATGGCGATAGGTTCCCTTGAGATCTCTATCCTACCCTTCACCTCCAGTCAGGCAGATATCATCTTTTTCCCTCTCAAAGCAGGCCTGCCAAAAACATACTAGTTCTGTTTCACAAATCAGTTGGAATAATGGGGAGAGCAGAAGAAAGGGGTGCAGTAAGCAAGATAAAACCATGTCAGGTACTCCAGTTGTCAAAACAGTTTAAAATCAGTGCTATTTTTAGAAGGTTCTTATTTTTGATACACAAAAAAACAGTATCACTTTATTTTTCTGAGAATAAATAACAACCACTAACTCTGCAATTAAATTGTAACTACTGACCATGTAAGTATATGGAAGCTACAGTACCGTGTAATCACAGGGTAACTATCTCGTTATTTCCGTCTTTGAAGCTAAAGCCTTGTCATAAGATCTAAAAGCTGCATGTTACATGGTAATTTGTTGGTTTTAAAATTACTTGGTAACTTCAATAACAGGTTCTCAATGCATCCACTTATTTACACTGTACAACTCTTCTAGCTCCCAATTTGCATAAGAGGAAACATAATACCCCTATGTTGAACATATAGTGAGATGATACCTGTTCTTCACGGAAAACATCATATAAAATTGCTCATTAGTAGTACACTGACATATTGAAATAGTTTGAAACATGAGATGGATTCATTTTCAACCACTCTGTTTACTTCAAGGCAAATAAGGAAAATATGATGCTGCCAGGAGAGGGGAAGACCAATACTTTCATTCTTATCTCAGGCTACCAGCTGTACCATACCACTTTCTCTTTCTCATTCTGCTTGCTGCTTCCATGACTGTTTGAAGTATGTCAGGTTTGGAAAACTCTATATGGATGCTCTTGCAAAAAGAAAAACTCTCTGGGAAGGGCCTCTAAAGGAGAGATGAAATGGCCTTAGAAAAAGTGGAAAGTCCTTTAAGAGAGCTTCTTATTAGCTGCTCCTCTCTGTTGTAGCAACATTTATTATGATAATAACTCAGGCATAAATCAAACCACGGGAACCTTCAGTGCCTGCGAGGTGACAGGAGAGATTCTGCTGAATAAAACTCCACTCTGTTTTTCTCAATACTCTATAGTGATTAGGACAATCAAGAAAATGAAAGTCATAAACTTCAATCTAGAGGAAAGGGTAAAATGGAACAGTTAATGAAACTAGGCACGGCTGTTGAATTTTTTTTAAAACCCTGATTACCTTTTATTAAGATATTATAAATGTTTCACCCTGCCCTGGAATCAACTTCAAGGAATTTCAAATATTGTGGTCTGCACATAATCAATGAGATTTAGGTGAAGGGAAACTAATGAAGCTTGATGATGAATAATTTTAATTGATCCTGGGTTTGGTTGCACTGGGAATCATCAGGCTTCAATTTGGGATTTCAAAATATGGGCTAAATGAAAATAGGTAAACTATAACTGATCAGATGGGTGTTCTTTTTTTTTTTTTTTTTTTTTCCTGAGATGGAGTCTAGCTCTGTCACCCAGGCTGGAGTGCAGTGGCTGGATCTCAGCTCATTGCAACCTGCGCCTCCCGGGTTCAAGCCATTCTCCTGCCTCAGCCTCCTGAGTAGCTGTAATTACAGGCATGCGCCACCACACCCAGCTAACTTTTTGTATTTTTACTAGAGATGGGGTTTCACCACGTTGGCCAGGCTGGTTTCAAACCCCTGACCTCAAGTGATCCACCTGCCTCACCCTTCCAAAGTGCTGGGATTGCAGGCGGGAGCCACCGCGCCCGGCCTCAAATGGGTCTTAAAGCATACTCATAAGAACATACAATGAGAAGGAAAAAAATAAGTATAAAGAATAAAGCTGCTTAATAAAAGGTATTTATCAAACACATATGGAAATGTATAACAAGAAAAAATGCAAGGATATCCATAACTAATTGGTCTCTTTGGAAAAAATACAAGGTTGTAGCATTTTGGCATCGTTATCTCTTTGAGTTTTCATTGTATCCCATTATATTCCTCACTATACGGCACTACAACGTTGCAGCTCAAATTAAGTTATTTTTACTTTTAAGCAGAAGGAGAGTTCTGATGTCTAATTTATTTCAGGTTTTTAAAAACAGTGTTTTTGCTAAGTATGAATTCAATATTTTAAAAATATTATCCTAACAGCCTTCGTGTATTAGTAATGCCAAGCTCATGTTTCTAATTAGCCAGAAAGCAGGTAGGCAGTAAAACATATTTGTGTAAAAAGGAGGGATAGTAAACTTAACTTCACACCTCATAAAAAGCTTTGTAGTCATCCCAGTGGTGGCTCTCAGCATCCTGTAAAATGCTTGTAGCACAAACTCTGACGCAGTAGTTCGTAACCTGAAACTGTAGAGTGTTGATGAATTCCTGATATCGTTGGACAGGCACCAGGAATATGGGTCTGTTCAGAGAGAATGATCAAAGAGACAGAGATTTAAGGCCTGTGCAAGTAGGAGATAACAATCTCCAGTACTACAAATGGTTTTGATTATTAGATATCAATCATTCATTTCCTCTTAATGCTGAAGTCTGCATCCACATTCACTTTCCAAAAAGGAAAAAAAAAAAAAAAAGCTGGTCTTTGTTTTGCAAGCCCTTTGAAAACGTACATCTGCTGTTCTACAAATATGCACTTCAACTTGAGACAAACTGTATTGTCAATACATCATTCAAAAATGAAAGTATTCTTTGTAAGCCTGTTATTAGAGATCAGTGCATTATTTAGGCATTAGGTTATTGTTATTACTAGAGAACAACATGCACTTGTCAGAACCAACTTTTATAAAGCTATCAAATGTCCCACAAACACATTCTTTATTTTTAAAAATTGTAATTTTGTAGATATCAATTATCTCATAAACTGTTTTTTAAAATTCTACAGAAATATTAAATAAAATGATTTCTGGCACATTTTGTTTATAAATTCAAGCATGAATCACAACATCTGACTACTTATGAGAATTAAAGAAATATCACAGTTATACCCTACATCAAGCCAAATTTATTCTACTTTTATCTTTAGCTATGAATATTACACTGCTTTCTTTCATAACTAACGGACTGCAAAGGCTGGATAAAGAATATAGGATAGATTCTCGGGGTCACACAGGACTGCTAAGTCTACATGTTTCTTTTGCAAGAAGCCATGTTATATCTAGACAGTGTAAGGCCACAAGAAAGGCGATATGATAATTAATGCCTGTGGCCATTTTTATCTCTATACAGAAAACATACTGCAGTTTTAGACTACAAATACATGAAAATTAGACTGCCAGATGCTTCCTCTTCAAATATTATACTTTACTACTAAATGGCTGTCCTGAAATATGTTTACATTGATCATTAGAATAGATTACAATGCATTTATTTTCTAAGTCCACTCCATGAGACAACAAGTTTATTTTTCCTTTTCAGTGTGGTCAGTATAATGCACCTTACAAAACGAAAGGGTGTGTTTATTCGTGTAACAATAACACGTGGAAAATAGTTGCACTGGGTTAGGGTGCAGAAAATGCGTGGGTTTTTGAGTGTGCTTTTAGAGAGAGTACCTTTCTTACTATCTATGTATCTAGTTTAATATATCCCATGCTCCACCTTTTTGATATTTCCTAGTTAAGACAAATGAAAATAATTCACCTTGTTAATTATTATTTTCTCTTTCTCAAATCTTATTACCAAAATTTCATTCCTGTGATATCCAAAGATTACACGTTTCTTTAAGCGTGGCCATAAACTTAAACAACACTCACTTTTTAGTCATTTCCTTCATCAAATTATCATATCGCTTGAAATGCTGGAAGACATACACCGCCGTGGAGAGGTATGTGTGCAAGTTTTTCAGGGGTGCTTTGGAAGGAACCTCCTTGGCTCTCTCTTGCAGTCTCTGCAGGACAGCTGTTGCCACTTTACAACAGGCCTCCACCAAGTTTGCTCTAATTTCCTGAAAAGAATCATCTCTGCATGCCAGAGCCAGTGGAAGCATTGTGTCAAGTTTTTCCATGATGTCAGAACAAAACTAGGGAGAAATAAATGTGGCACTGAGTTATTTGTATTCTGACAGCACCAAGTAATTTATGGACAGTGGAGCCAAATTCCTAAATAATGAACTTGGCATCAAACATAAATATAATAATGCAGCTTTGTAATAATCGATTTCTCAGTTGTAGAAAGTTAAATGTTTTATGTCAAATAAGGAAATACAATGCTTCTCTCTATATAACTTTCAAACCTTATGCTTACCAGACAGACATTATGAAAAACTCATGAACCAGCTATACATGACAATGCCTTTATCTGTAGTTAGTAGGACTCAGAAAATATATCCTTGATATTGTATAATATCAAGAAAATGTATCCTTGATATTAACGTTTGCATTATTTTTTAAACTTATTCTAATTTTCTTTTGCTAAATTGCCATAAAGGGTTTTTTTAAATTAAATGCCACGTATAAATGTCAGTGCAATTTAAATAATTTAGAAGAATCAGAAACAGTCTCATGTAGCATCGTCTTATTGGTAGGGTGTCAGCAACTTTTAGAAGTGATGAGTCTAGTCTTTCACTATTTATTAAGTATCTTCTCTTTCTTAATGGCAGAAGGGAGGTGTGATGAATGGAAAAGTAAAGCCTATCTCCACATTGGATCAGTCAACACAGTTACCTAGGGAATGTTCTGGAGCCTTAGGGTGATTGTGGCAGAATAAGGAGGTCATCTTCAAAAATTCTTTTAAGAATATCCCAATCGGCCGGGCGCGGTGGCTCACGCCTGTAATCCCAGCACTTTGGGAGGCTGAGGCGGGTGGATCACGAGGTCAGGAGATCGAGACCATTCTGACTAACACGGTGAAACCCCATCTTTACTAAATATACAAAAAATTAGCCGGGCAAGGTGGCGGGCACCTTTAGTCCGAGCCACTCGGGAGGCTGAGGCAGGAGAACGGCGTGAACCCAGGAGGCGGAGCTTGCAGTGAGCCGAGATTGCGCCCCTCCAGCCTGGGCGACAGAGTGAGACTCCGCCTCAAAAAAAAAAAAAAAAAGAATATCCCAATCATAGGTTGCTGAACTCATTCTGGATTTAATGCCAAGTGACTGTATTTACCTCCTATTTTCTCAGTATGTTCTGTGACTTTCAAAGCACATATGGAGATGTAAGACTGATACTAATGAGATGAAAAGCTCATTAAGGTGTTAATGAAGATTTTTTTAAGTGCCCAAAGCTAGAAAAGACAGCACTTCTTTCAACCTCCTAAATTTTCCTGGAGTCATTCAAACGTATAATCAAAACAGGTGGTTTTCCCAGGGTTTCCCAGCTCCCCATGAAGTCACAGAGGCCCCTTTTTGGTTGCCTCAGATTCATGGAGCAACAAGTTAGCACCAGGTATAAGTCCTTTCGGGCAGCAGTGGCCCATGAATACCACCGAAGAAAACTGGTACTGGGTCAAGTACCAAGTATTTGCCAAGGGACTCCACCATTTGATCTACAGGTTCTTTCTGCAATGCCTTATACTAAAATAAATCCCATCATGCCAGTCAGCGGTTTGAAAGGATTTCATATACTTGCTTTTCCAATTTTCTTTGGTTGTTCCTCCTCAGGAAACATATGGCTGTCTTGCCAAACTTGCTGGACATTTACAAGGTTCATAGCATAGCTCACAGCTGAAGACCTTTCATTCTGTTCCTGTTGGAGAATTTTTGTGGAAAAACCTTCAATTGCAGTTACTATGCAGTGCGCCATGGGAAGAGACACTTCTTTAAATGCACTTCTCCAGCCAAAATCTAGTAAGGTAGCCTGAAATATAAATGTATATGAAGTCATGTTAATCTTAGCAACAAATGTTTCTATTGTTATAGATATAAAATTATTACTTTCATTCAACATGTTGAATATATTCTTTGATATACTGTAAAAGCCATTCTTACAACCTAAAAAATATTACCTAGTGAATAAAGCAATATATGAAAACATGTGCATTCTTTACACACAGTAATATACTGACATTTCATTTTAATTCATCAGTAGATTTAATAAAAAACTTTTTAAAAAATTTAATCTCTTAAATATAGTTCAATAAAGCTATCTTTACAAGAACAGAAAGCTACAGTTACTATTTATCACATAAAACAACCTTTAAATTCAATATATTTAATAAAGTCTAAATTAGATTTTTATAGTCTTTTTTATAGTTTATTGTTAACAAGTATTGCAACATAAGGCAGCATTTAATATTCAACCTTTTATTTCTTTTTCACTCACAGAACTCCAGACAAGCCAAAAAATAGCAATAAGAAATAAATTTCTCAGAGAAAACACACCACTGCACTTCCTAGATTTTTACTTGCTTAGAATTTTAGTCTCTCCAGCTGCAAAGTCATAAGCAGCACTACTTTTGTTCCAAGAATGAAGAATTAAAAGAATTTGCATTGTTCTATTGTGGTGGTTGGGGGGGTACTTGGAAGGGAGTAGAAGGGGTTGAGGTACAGTCGAGGGGCTGATGTTTTCTTTTTTCCTTTGGTCTATGGCTCATAAGGCAATATATTTATGAATGTATATTTTCTCCAGGTCTCCTAACATTCTCTAAAGTTCAAAAGCATTATGCATAGTAGGCTGAACCTATGCTTAGAATTCAACTTTCCCTGTTTTAATGTAACTTTGTTTACAGTAACGTGCCACCTACCCCAACTTCAGAAAACCCTGAGCCCCATGTCCCTGACTGAATCACTTATTTTTCTTGATCTCAGGGGGCTTTTTGCTAGAAAAACAACAGAGTCAAATTGTATGATTTCTATGGTCCCTTTTATTTTAAAATTACTGAAATTATGATCATAAGCCTAATTTTCTTATATGTACAACTCATTCAGCAATAATTTATTTTTTACATATACTGTACAAAGTAATAAAGGTGACTCATTTTTTAGAGCTAAAATTATATGATTCCATGACTCTATAATCAGAAACATGGCTCTTGCTCTCATTACGCTCATAACTAAATTGTAATGGAACTTTCTGAAGATTATTTGGATCTCAAGCATCAGAGGGCCTAAAACACATCTCTCTTATCTTATATTTGCATAAAATTCATCAAAAATGGGCTGGGCATGGTGGCTCATGCCAGTAATCCCAGCACGTTGGGAGGCCAAGGTGAGCAGACCACTTGAGGTCAGGAGATGGAGACCATTCTGGCTAACACGGTGAAACCCGGTCTCTACTAAAATACAAAAAATTAGCTGGGTGTGGTGGCACGTGCCTGTAGTCCCAGCTACTCAGGAGGCTGAGGCAGGAGAATCGCTGGAACCTGGGAGGCAGAGGTTGCAGTGAGCCGAGATCGTGCCGCTGCACTCCAGCCTGGGCGACAGAGTGAGACTCCATCTCAAAAAAAAAAAAAAAAAAAATTCATCAAAAATTGAATCTACTCAACTGATATAATCTTCTTTCTAATAAGAGAACTTGGAAGTGGCATAGTTATAGCCCTGTGCTATGACAGTAATTCCTTGGGACACATTTATGAAAAAAATGTAAAAATTACCTCCAAGAAAATTCAAACAAAAAAATTCTGATTTTTGTTTTCCCCATCAGGGCATGTCTATTTACTAAAGTCATTCATTATTCATTCAAGCAACTATGTCCTGGTGGAAAATGTCATTAATTGCCATGGCTGTATTGAATTTTTAAAAATTTTTTTGTGCAGTGAAAGTTACCTTTGCCCATGATAATATATATGTAATTATAATATGTTGGCCTATCTGAATTCTCTTTTCAAAATATAGAAAAACAAGTACATTAACAGCTGCTGTTAAAAAGAAAACTGAAGGCCGGGCATGATGGCTTACGCCTATAATCCCAGCACTTTGGGAGGCCGAGGCAGGAGGATCACCTGAGGTCAGGAGTTCGAGACCAGCCTGGCCAACATGATGAAACCCTCTCTCTACTGAAAATATAAAAAATTAGCTGGGCATTGTGGTGGGCACCTATAATGCCACCTACTTGGGAGGCTGAGACAAGAGAATCGCTTGAACTCGGGAGGTGGAGATTGCAGTGAGCTGAGATTGCACCACTGCACTCCAGCACGGGTGACAGAGTGATACTACGTCTCAAAAAAAAAAAAAAAAAGAAAAAAGAAGAAAACTGAAAACCTTTACTTATTCAAACCTCCAATAGTTTATTTGTTCTTATGAAATATAGTTTTCTTACTTCTACTCTTCTCGTCTAATATTTGGCATCATACATATTCCATTTAGACTAGAGAACACTTACTAGTTGTTCCAAGAAAAAAGAGAATCACATGGTTTTCTCTTCTATGCACAAAGTAGATAATCTGTTGAATCTCTATTTCTATTATTTACTGCTAATTTCTTAGTACTGATATTGATTTTTGGTTAAAGCATAATATATAACTTAGGATTTTCCCGATTATTAAAGGCTAAAACTCTGTTAAACCTATATGTTGTTTTGTCTCTTTAAATATTTACCTAGTGTATCATTCAGGGTCCATTCGAAAAGCAGAAACCACTCAAGATTTTTCAAGAGGAAGAATTTTAATGTAGGGTTTTGGTTACCTGCATGATGGAAGATTTGAGAAATCAAACATGGACTGTGAAGCAGGCCAGATATTAATAGAGTAGGAGGCTGCAACCACCCCTAGGGCTGGAGGAATTTAGAAAAGGGACTAGGTTATGGAAGAGTAGCTCCTGGGGCTACCAGTCGAAGCTAAAGCCCAAGCAGACCTGCCAGGTAGAACTGAAGTCATGCAGGGCAGGCTGCATGGGGGGAGCAGGGCTCAGGGTGGAGATAAAGGTGTCACAGCCATTATCAGAGATGTTCCTTAAGACAGAGAGAGAAGAAACGCTCTGATTTCTCTGCAACTCCTATGCTCCATCAATGCCTTCCAAGAGGTCTTCCATCAATGCCTTTAATTGGCTAAACCGTCCCAGAATCCGAAAGCAAGGGGGCCTGGAAAGTGTAATTCTCTACAATCTAGAGCAGAGCAAAGAGTGGTAACAGGTTTTGGGACCAAACAATCACAGGATGGGGATCAAAAATATGAGGCCAGTTCAGATTATTGTTTCCTTTTCCTTTTTAATCTCCATTTTCTCACTATTCAACAATTATCTATAGCCCACATCCTCTAAGTGCAGACCCTGAGTCAGGATAAGAACAAAGATCTCTTGACTTCCATCTCTCTATTCCTCCCATGGAATAGATTTTATATGAAGACAGCATCCGCACTAAATTGAATTTTCATCAAAAACTTATAAGCCAATTTTCAATCCAAAATTGAAAAATTATTTTTTTGTAGCAAAGGGTAAATCTCAAGACATTTTGATTCATAATGGATTCACAGGCATACGATGATAGTATATGTGAATTATAAAACACTTTTTTTCCTTCACTTACCTCTTTTCCTGGCAGCAATTGCTCTGAAGGAATATTGGTTTCATTTGCTCTAGGTTTTTCTATTACAACTTCTCTATTGGATTTCTCCAAAATTCCTAAGCAACAGAAAAGAAAACAAACACACTAATATATATTGTTTAAAAAGCATACTAGATGTGATTTATAAATTCAGGTAAATATTAACTGTAGAAAAGCTCTATCCACAGTACATACATACATATACACATCCACAAATAAAAATATATAGAGAGTATAGTCAAAAAGATACAGGCTGATGTCACCATTACAATAATGACAGAATCAAGATAGATAGAGTCCTTTTCCACATAAAACTTGATGAAATCTACATCCCAATTACATTCATTTTTGATGTACATAAACATATAATCTTCAAAATAAAGATTTTTGTCATTAGTTTATTTTCATGTTGATAATGTAAGAGGACAAAATAAATATTATTTCCTTGTTCATTTAAAAAGTTAATTCTAAAGTACTATATTTTAAAAATGGTGGTATTTCCTAGCATATTCACTTCAAAGAAGAAAAATACATAAACATCAGCATAATGAGAAAAATTATACCCTTAAGCATATCAATGATTCATTTAAAAAAAACAAACTCTGAGACAGGCATAAAATAATCCCTAGCTCTGAAAATGGAAATATTTCCACAACTTTTGTTTTTTACAATTAAGAAACTCTTTTCCATGGGAAAAAATAATTTGATCTATAAAAATGTAATAAATAACTACTCCAAAATAAATCTTTCTACTTTTCCATTAAGATTAGATTAATGATAATTTGATTCAGTATGAATAATTTAATGTTTACTTTTTTTGGCTTAGACATGGTATATGATGATGAATTCTATGTTATGATCTAACTTTTCTTTTTTCCCCACGATTTACCAAGAATCAATTTCTTTATGCCTGGGCAAAGCAAATTTCAAAATCTAACTGACTCTATCAGTAGGGACTCTGACCAATAGAGTCATCCAGTAGATGCATGTTTTCTTTTCCTAAATCTGGCTCTATGAACTTAATTGTGAATGATTTCTAAGGAATATAGTTGATGAAATAGAAGTGTTTTGTTCTGATGTTAATTTCAACCATCTTGCGCATAAAGTGTATTAAAGGTAAAAATTCCATTTGGTTGGCAATAACATCACTATTTTGGGAAATTTTATCAGAGTTTATATATTCTGAGGAAAAGTTTTCATCAATTCTAGTATTTCTTAATCATCTTTGGATTTGTGAACACTCTAAGAACATGATTAAAGTGACAGAACACTGCAAACAAAAATGCATAATATGACTGTATGGCAGGCACATGTGCATCTCACACACACACACACACACACACACACACACACAATTGGGGATTTCCAGGCCCTCTTATAAATCTCATTAATTAATCCAATGGACTGCAGTTTAAGAATCCTATTCCATTTCTCAAGACACATCACAACACAGAGAAGGTTTTAGACTCAAACAGTGTTATACCATTTAACTTAAAATGATTCTTATGGCTTGTATTTTATAATGTATTTTCAAGAAGATGGTGTTACAAATAAGGATCACTTCTAATTGAAATAAAATCCAGATTAGTCAAAGATTTTTAAATAAAGAAAAATGCAACTATATGCCCATTAAGAGAAAATATGGAAATTTTTTTAAAAGATCCACATAGAGAAGACTTTTCAGGACACAAAATGCAGAAACCATAAAGTAAGTCTGCACCACAAAAATACCATCAACTTTCAAAGTAGATATGACAAGCTGACTTGCCAATCTTTCTCAAAATGTCCACTTTCTGAAAATTAATAGTTTATTTTTTAGCAAAGTTTTCAGTTTACAAAAAAATTGAGCGGAAAGTTCACATACACTTCCTCCCTGCCCTCAGTTTCCTCTACTGTTAACATCTTGCAATATACTGTATATTTGTTACAGCTGATGAACAAATATAAAAATGTTATTATTAACTAAGTCTACAGTTTACATTAGGGTTCACTCTGTGTTGTGCAGTTCTATGGGTTTTGCCAAATGTATAATGTCATGTACCCCCCATTACTCTGTCACACAGAATAGTGTCCATGCTTTAAAAATTCACTTTGCACCACTTATGCATCCCTCCTCCCCATACTCCCACCCTGGTACCCACTAATGTATTTGCTGTCTTTATAGTTTTGCCTTTTTCATAATGTCATATAGTTGGAATCATATAGTATGTAGCCTTTTCACATTGGCTTCTTTCGCTTAGTAATATACATTTAAGTTTCCTCCATGTCTCTTAATGGCTTGACATCTCATTTCTTTTTATCGATGAATAATATTCCATTGTATTGATGTACCACAGTCTGTTTATACATTCACCTACTGAAGAACATTTTAGCTGCTTCCAAGTTTTGGCAGTTACGAATAAAGCTGCTATAAACATTCCTGTGCAGGTTTTTGTACGGATATAAGTTTTCAGCTCATTTGGATAAATACCTACGAGTGCAATTGCTGGATTGTATGGTAAAACTATGTTTAGCTTTGTAAGATACTGCCAAACTGTCTTCCAAAGAGCCTGTACCATTTTGCATTCCTAACAGCAATGAATGAGAGTTGTTCCACATCCTTGCCAGAATTTGGCGTTGTACGTGTTTTGGATTTTAGCCATTCTAATAGGTGTGTAGTGTCATCTTGTTTTAATTTGCATTTTCCTAATGACATGATGTTGAGCATCTTTTCATATGCTTATTTGCCATCTGTATATCCTCTTTGGTGAGGTGTCTGTTCAGATCTTTTATGAATTTTTAAATTGGGTTGTTTGTTTTCTTGTTGAATTTTAAGAGTTCTTTGTATATTTTGGATACAAGTTCTTTATCATATATGTGTTTTGCAAACAGTTTTTTCTTAGTTTGTGGCTTATCTTTTCATCCTCTTTATGATCATGCCTGTTTATTTAGCAATTCTACTTTTGAAATTTACCATCCAGATATAGTTGTGTACATATAAGAAATAGTTAAGGAAATTTGCCATATCATGTTTTGTGGTAGCAAAGGAAGAGAGAAAAAAATCCTAGCTGTCCATCAATGAATAACTGGTTAAATTATGATACATGCACCAATGGAAAACTATTCCTCTAGTAGAAATAACGAGGTGTTTCTACATTTTCTAAATTGTTATAAAAGAGAATTTCTACATAGTATGACAAGATTTTGAGTTATTTTTAACATGGAGATATATATGAAGTAGTTACTTTTTCATCCTATTAAAAGTTTTCAGTTTTTTAGAAAAGAAAAAATTAAAAAGATCAAGTTGTTAATGACAAGAAGGGACAAAGTTGGATTCTTAATGTCACTTTACTTTTCCATAGATAGCTCATTTAGAAGGTATTTACTTTGGAAAAATAATACTAGATTGAAGTATAAGCTTTGCAGATCTGTTTCTGGAAGTAACTGTCTGCTATTGTGTAGCTATAGTTTAAGACTTACGGAAAAAGTTAATTATCTTGTATTTATCATTTCACTCCCAAATACATTATGTTTATTCACTCAAAGTAATGTGCTCAGATGTTTATACAAACCATCTGCCTATATTCAAGATGACTAAGGAAAAAAAGAAGCTTTCCAAGACTCCTCTTGCTGGTGAGCAATTCTATAGTAAGATATAGAAAATGAATTATGAAGCAATTATGATAGCCTTTAAAATATAATCCCTCTCCCCTAAATTAAAATGGTTTAAAAAAACTTAATTCTGTACAGGGAAGCAAAAGTTATCGTCTTTAGATAGGATTACTAACATGGGATCTACACTAATATGATATATTCTGGATTTAACAAATTGTGGCATTTTTACATTTGTTTGGAATTAAAAATGGTCAATTTTGAAATTTGGCAATGTAAAACTCTATGAACTCTAAACATTTGATGAATTATTTCATATATTTTAAAGATGTATTTAAAATCTATACACCTATTATCATTGTCTAGAGAAGGTAGCCCACTTTCGGCTCATCACTGTAACATATAGTTATTTGCATGCAGTCAATACTGGTGTCTTTAAAAGCATGCCTAGATTAAGAACCTCAGAAGAGTGCAGAGGGTCACAAGAATGCCAGCTGCTCAACAGCTTCCCCTACAGAGTTCTTTGTGGTTCATTTTATACTTCTGGTTAGTTTCTACACTGCTGCTTTCTTTCATAGAGTAGAGGTTGGCAGTACTTCCCTGTGACATCCACTTTCACACCCAAATTGGTGTTCATAGGTTCCCATTGTGTGCACTACAAAGCAACTTGCCTTGTTGGCAGCTCTAAGTGGGAACTACAAGTATTTCTTTTCTTCACTGTTCTTTTTCTGGCTCACAAGCAACCTCCCACCAAAAGCTGAATCTGTAGAAGAGACTACATCCAAGAGATAATACCATGAAAAAGTATGAAGAGAAACCCAGGTGGCCACCTTGCAAATTTCCAATGTGGAAGCCTTCGACCTCTCTGCCCAAGAAACAGCTAAAGTCCTAGTGTAATGAGCTTTACAAACCCTAGGAGCCTCTTTACCTTAACTACATACGCCTCCCTAATACAATCCCTTAACCATCTAGCTAAGGAACTCTTAGAAGCCATTTGACCCCTCTTAAGACCCCCTAAGAGTACAAAAAATCTTTCAGAAGATCTGAAATCTTTGATTCTTCTGAGACAAACCCTAAG